>NC_040907.2:169420086-169697586 GCF_004126475.2 Phyllostomus discolor | reverse complement strand
AAGAAGAAAAAAGGAAAAGAACAAAAGACAGTGGCGGGCAGGGTGGGGGGCTCTGGAGGAGGGGAAACCCCGCAGCACGTTTAAAGACTTCGTGCACGCTCCTCAAGTGGAATACGTAAGAATGTGCTAAAAAACTTAAAGATAAATTATCTCTGATCACATTTCCCTATTGTACACTGGGTAAACATTTACAGTAAATCGTTTGTAAATTCCACCCTTGGAAAAACTACAATGCAATCATGTTCGTTATTTCCCAGCTCCTAATACAGTCTTTGCTGGCAGACCTATATTTCTCATATTACCTCGTTCCAAATGTGAGCCGGGGCAGCTGGGCTCTTTTTCTTCCTTTACATTTTCAATGATTTATATAAATACTTTTGCCGCTGTATTGTATTTTATTTTTATCCTTTGCATTTTATCGGTACCAAACTACTCGTGCATTGCCAGGGCTCCCATGCGAATATTCCTATTTGTTCCGTGATTATTTATTGAAAGCTATCTCATGCTCGGTTACGTTGCCACTTTCTTTTGCTTTAAACATTAAACAGATGCAGTATATTTTCAAATAATTTAAACAATACCTGGGGAGTGGATTTTCCCTTTTGCCCTGGCGGGACCTCGTTCCTTCTGATGCAAAGGGTGGCTTTGGCGAGAGGGTGGCCGCGGTGACATCGGCTGCAGACTGAGAGACCCTGGCGGCTTCCAGCCAGCCGGTGCGGACAAAGCAGGCTCCGATTTTTGAGCCAGAGAAACTCTGTGCACATGGGGAGGAAGGTCGGGCTGAGAGGAGGGCTCCACGTTGCTCATTAGAACGCCCTGCGGCTGCGGGTAGGCAGCGCCACCCAGTTCGGTGGCCACCAGCCACAGGTAGCTTAAGTACTGAGGCCCTGCAGTTTCAACTTGATTTCATTTTAATTACCTGTGGCCTCAGGGGACCAGTGTCCGTGATGCTGACAGCAGTCCGTGGTCCTGCTGCTTGGCTTGTTCAGTTCTGGAAGTGGTTTTGCCAGGAAAATGAACTTGTGACATGCACTGAAGATTCAAGGTGACTGTTAGTGCAGGAGGGACAGGGGCCGTCGCCAGCCCCACACCCTGCTAGCTCAGTGGCCACGGTAAGTCAGGGGACCTGGTGGAGCCCCAGTTTTCTCATCTGTAAAAGAGTCACAATAGCTCTGGCAGGTGTGGCTCAGTGGATTGAGTGCTGGCCTGTGAACCAAAGGGTTGCTGGTTCAATTCCCAGTCAGGGCACATGCCTGGGTTGTGGGCCAGGTCTCCAGTAGGGGGTGTGCAAGAAGCAACCACACATTGATGTTTCTCTCCCTCTCTTTCTCCCTCCCTTCCCCTCTCTGTAAAAACAAATAAATATTTTTTTAAAAAGAGAGTCACAATAATAACAAACTCACAAAGTTCCCATGAGGATACAAGGTGACCAACACAAGTGAGAACACTTTGGAACAGAAATAACAAAATACACTGAACACATAGGGTTTGCTGGGTGAGTTACATGGATGACCCCGTTTCATCCTGATGACCTGCGACAACATTCCTGCTACAATTATCACGATTGCTGGACCCATTTTAGAGACAGGGACACTGAGGCTCTGGGAGCCAGCGATGTTCCCACGCACCCCCAGCCGGGAGGTGGTGGTGCTGTCCCCCAGGCCCCGGGTGCTTCCCCACTGTGCCGAATGACCTCAGCCACGAACCCTTTAGGTGTCAGGAATGATTAAGCGCAACAATCATTTCCAGTTGCCATCGCACCTTTTGTCTCGAGGGAGGCGGGAGCCCTGAGGTTTGTGGAGCACGGAGGTTGGATGATGACGCCCACTGGCCCAGGGAGGCAGCCAGGGCAGGACAGCGCTGTGGCAGTGCCCCCCGCCCCGCACAGCCCTGCCTGTCTCTTCCTTCTCCCCTGCTGTCGGGAGGGGTCTCTTCTTGCTCCAGTTTGCAGGTCTCTTGTGCTGGGCGAGGGTCATCGCATTTCTGTAAACCGGCTGGCTCCCCAGGGCACCCAATAGGACTGTGGTCTGTGTTCCTTCATTGTCTCGGGTCACCTCCCGGCCCATTGCGGGGCGCCTGACAGAATCTCTGGGAAGTCTGGGTGTCATTCCCTGAACAAGAGTTACTGCACTGCCTGCCAAGGAATACACCAGCAGCAAGCAGAGCACGGAAGGTGCTGGAATACAGGCAGAATCTGCAAGCATGGCCAGGCAACCACAGCTCCAAAGCGACTCCAGGTGGCAGGGGTGGGGCACCCTCTGATGGCAACGATGGCCGTGGCCCATCCACAGGGTCCCCTTTCTTTAGGGACAACGGCCCTGTGAATATGCATGAGCACACTGAACCCTGAAGTGAACATGTGACGTGCGAAGCTACTGATAAGTCCGTCTACCCCGTGACTGAACTCGCCCTGAAGTAAAAACAAAGTGTCTGGACGGTGCGAGGGGTTGCTGGGTCCTCGCCCCACGCACTGGGTTCCTGAAGTGCCCACTCCACCGGGCTGCAGGCACCGGCATGGAGAATCGGAACAGGGATATGAGAACGGAGATGCCGGGGCGTTGGACTTGGGGCCCCACAGGCCGGCGGGGACCCTGAGTCGGTGGGAGGGCGTTGGGTGCTCAGGCGGAGAGCGGGACGGGGTGCCGCTGGGCCCATGCGCAGCTGTCTTGGGCAACCAGGCCTCCGGTTCCTCCGATGCATTCTCCTCGAGAGCCCGGGGCTCTGAGTCCTGCATCTGGTCCCTCTCGTTTGCAAAGAAGGTTGGCTTCCATGTTCTCATCAGACCCTCCCAGCTGCGCTGTCGTTGTCTCCGACTTACAGATAGGAAACCAAAGCCCGGGGGAGAAGTCACTCCCCCGAGGTCTCAGAGGCAGAGCCAGAACTCGAACACAGGTTTCCTGACCCCAACCCGCCCGCCGCGGAGTCGAGCAGGTGCAAGAATGCCCCTGGGCCGGGCGGGAGGGCAGCAGAGAGGAGACTGACGGGTCGGTCAAGGCCGCTCTGGGGTGTGCTCCGAACCGCCGCTGTGGCTGCTCCTACGTGCGGTGTGTGTCTTCGCCATGGGGTTCTGGCTGTGCTCCCTTTAATTACTGGTAACGGAGCACCCTCGCAGCCCCTGGGAAAGATGTGCAATTATGGGGTGTAATGATGCAAGACCCCCCCGGAAATCCTCGCACAGCCCCTTCCGGGGACGGCAGCGCTCTCGGGCGAGGCAGCCCCCGGCCTCTCCTCCCCGGTGTCCCCCGTCATTAGGCCACATTAAGGGTGCAATGCCCGTAAAATTGGATTGTTTAAAAATAATGAAACTTGAAGCAGAAAGAGAAGAATTTTAACAATTAAAGATTTTCAGAGGGTGGTTAAGGGGAGGTTTCCTTCCAGCTCAAACTCCTTCAGGTGTCGCCGCTGAGGGGATCGGGTGCTGGGAAGAGATGAAAGGGGCACGTTCACCCCCATTCCCTGGGCACAGACGGTGCCTGGGTGAGTCCTGGCTTCCAGGGCGAGCGAGGCCTCGGGGAGCTGTGCAGCGGGGGTCCCGGGAGCTTAGGGGCTGCAAGGCCCCACCAGGGTGGGGTTATGGGCTGGAATACAGCTGCTGTTTGGGGACAGAAGCCCCCCTACTTGCCTTTTGGACTTTGGTTGAAACCCTGGGAGGGAACCGGTGAAGGACACCCAGGGTGCCCGGCACGAATGCCTCTCTCCGCCACCATCCCTGTGGCCTTCTTGGCCCCGGGCACGGCCACCGTCCCCACCCACCTGGCATCAGAGTGGCATCTGGTTGGGTCTCTCTGTTCCTGGACCTTAAGCCCAGGATCAGAGAGAGAGGTCAGGAGTTTTCTTCACTCCTGCTCTGGAAGCTTCCAGAAAGTTCCCTAGAGAGCCCTGGAAACCAGCCCAGTGAATGCTGCTGAATCAGGGAGAATGGGGAGGGGGCCGGGGGGGGCGTGTCTGCTTGCTCCCTTTCTGGCCGAGGTTTCGTCTTGACTCGGCATCTGCGGAAGATTGTTCCAGGTATTGAACGCCCCTGTCATTTCCTCTTCTCCTTCGCTCACTCGTTCATTCAGCGCTTGTTGAGGGGGCTCCCCACGACAGGGGGCATGACCCTTTTTCCTAAGCAGGAAAGTGTTCAGGCCCCAAGGAGTCGAACTTGATATCTTCGGGGGCTGTGATGCACCTGCCACCCTCTGGCCCACCACAGAGGCTCCGAGTTCCAACCAAGAGCTCCCGGAGCATCTTCCACCTGGGCCTGGGCTTGCAGGTCCGACCAGTGTCTCCGACAGCCCTCCAGTCCCGGCTTAGGGCCCGTCCCCGTGGTCTCATTTAAAGGTCATTACCCCTTCAAAGAGCCTGTCTCCAGGTAAGTCGCCTTCTAAAGCACAGATGGTTAGGACTCGAGCACGTGAACGTGAGGGCGCACCACTCAGCCCAGGACGTGCCCACCGCCCGCCCTTCCTTCTCCCACGTTGCCTTTCCCCACCTGCGTTCCGAGGCTCTCGTCCACCAGGGCACCTCCTCTGCGAAGTCTTCCTAGAATGTCTGTCTCAGGGGACGTGGGAGCCAGCAGGGGCGGCAGGACACGTAGGGGAGCTCGTCCCCTTGCCCGTCGCCCGCTTCCCCGTCCCCGTGGGGGCACCCTGATTTATCGGTGCTTCTGCTTCAGTGAGAACCAATTACCACAGGTGCTGCGGTCTCATCGCCTGTTCTGAAGGAGGGGACACGGTGACATTCCCGCATGTGGAGTCCACGGCTGACCAGACCCCGAATCCTAATGAAGTGGTGACTTGGAAGGTTTCTTCAGGGGCTGACGGCCCCGGCAGGGTCACCACGACGCTCCCTGGTCACCGCTGAAGGCGAGGGGGGTGGACTTCTGTGCCCGGGGGCATCCTGGCAGGGAGAATACCGGCGAAGTCCCGCTTCCCCGCGGTGCTCGGATGTCTTACCCGCCACCTTCTTCCGCTTCCTCTGCCCCCATTTAGTGGACCAGACCCAGCTTTTCTGCGACATCCTGCGTGGCCTCGGCTCAGCCTCACCCCTCTGTGCCGGGAACATCTCCCCAACAGAGGCGATCACACCTGCCCCGAGTCTCTCCTGGGCTGTCCATGAGGGCTCCGGGAATAAATACACGCAAAGGAGCTTTGCCAACACCCTGGCTGCTGTGGTTCAGCGGCTTGAATGATGGCCTGAGAACCATAGGGTCACTGGTTCAATTCCCAGTCAGGGCCCATGCCTGGGGTGTGAGCCAGGTCCCCCAGCAGGAGGCGCACAAGAGGCAACCACACATTGATGTTTCTCTCCCTCTCTTTCTCCCTTCTCCTCTCTCTAAAAATAAATAAGTAAAATATTTTTTAAAAAAAGAGCTTTGCCAACAGTTACGCATGTGATTAAGAATCACTGTGCGTGTTGAAAGGGCCCGCCCAGAACGACCACGCGGTGGAGAAGTAGAGTGGGAGGGTCGTGCCCACCCCCGAGGACTCGCAGTCTGCGGGAGGGGACCCGGCCCTCTGAGTCGGGGGACCCGGCTGTGGGCAGACACACTCTGGCTGCTTCGCTCAGTCCTTCCCCAGACCAGGGCCGGGTGGCTGAGCGGGGACCCCCTGTCCCTTGCCCGTGGGCCTGGAGCCAGCGTCCCCCTCTCTGGCAAGGCCGTCTGCGTGCAAGCCCGAGGACAGGTGAGACGTTTAAATTCTACCAGCTCTCTGTTACGGGCCTGACGCAGGGGAACGGCTGCAACTCTCTTTATCGGCCAGGACAACTGGCATCACGCGACAGACGTGAGCCAGGCCTGGATTCCCGAGGCCCACGGGGCCCGGGGCGGCTCCGAGAATCTGCACGTGACTGAGGCCGGACGGGGGGCCGGGCCTCACTGTCCGGGCCGGGCTCTTCGGGCCCCTTGTCCGTTCTCTCCGTCGGTTTCTTCATTCGTCTGTTTCTCCGTTTCAACCCATTCTTTAAAAAAAAAATCTGATTCTTATTTATAGACTGACCTTAATAAACTCCCCTCAAGTACCGCGGGTTTGTCACTGTCACCGATGAGAACGTTATTAATGGCCGGCTGGCTGACCGGGGACAGTGGCTGCCGCCCTTGACTCTCCTGCAGAAAATCGGCTGTGACGAGGGAACTCGGTCGATGGGGTCAGGGGTCAGCTGTGGTGGCCCGTTGTTAACGCCGGTTGGTACCGTCACAGCCAACCATGGCCCGCAGGGGGAATGCCTCGCCCCTGCCCTCGGGAGCTGTCCCCGGCTCTCAAATGCACCGGAAAATCCACAGCACCAGCCTGGCCTGTTTGTCTCAAATAAAGACGGATAAATGGGAGGGGCAGGCAGCCCGTGAGGGAGAGTGTGTCTGATGCTCCCCGAGGTGGGGGAGCGGTGGGAGGCAGGGGGAGCAAACAGGGCCAGGCTGGGGGACGTGGGGTGACTGTCACCCAAGCCCATCCAATGGGCTGTCGAGTGCAGGCTGTCCTGGCCTTAACAGCAAGAGACCCCAGGAGACAGACCCCAAGTTCAGGTCCTGGGGCTTGGGTCAGGGGAGCCGTGCCGATCAGGCGCAGCCCTGGGGACCCACGGAAATGTTTTCCTTTTTATTTTCTCTTTTAGAATCAGAAGCAGAAAAGTTAATGTCACAGTAAAAGCTATATGATGACAAATCCAGCCTGGGTTTCGTCTTGATATCAATGTAGCCCTGAAATAAAAATGTAACAAGTATATAACATAGAGTGCATACCTATGTATCTAAAATGTTATACATAGAGGTACACATAAAAGTCGCGAGGGAGAGGCCCACAGAAGTGAAGGCACCGAAGGCCCATGAAAGTCCTCATACAGCTTCCAGCCCAGGTTCCCAGGTAGCTTCCAGCTGCATCCGACACTCTTCCAGTATTAATAATTTTAAATTCTATTAAAAGGCATACTTTTCCTGGCTGGCATAGCTCAGTGGACTGAGCTCGGGCTGCGAACCAAAGTGTCACAGGTTCAATTCCCAGTCAGGGCACATGCCTGGGTTGCAGGCCACAGCCCCCAGCAACTGCACATTGATGTTTCTCTCTCTTTCTCTCTCTATCTCCCTCCCTTCCCTCTCTAAAAATAAATAAATAAAATCTTAAAAAAAAGAAATATATATATATAAAAAAGGCGTACTTTGGCTTCATGGCCTTCTCTTGTTACCTGACGTAATGAACATTCCCAAGATGTTGGCTTGTCGGTGTGGGAAAATATTGCATCCAACTGTACACCAGGGCTGCTCCTATTGGCCCTAGAACCAGGCCTTTCTCCGTGGCGTCCTGGCCACGTCCGCGCTAGACCGTAGTCGCCCGCCTGCGTGGGAGCAGGCTGAGTCCTTCCTGCTGGGGGAGGACTGACCTGCTTGAAATGCACACTTTCTGCCCCTCCTGACTTGAAACAGCTTAGCGATCGTTTGGCAGAGCACTTCAAATGCCGGCGAGTCTCATCCCAGGGGAGGCCTGCCACGCTCGGTGACGTGGTTTGGGTGTGAAAGGCGGCACTGAAGGGCCGAGGCCGCCACGGCTTCCCTGAGCACGCGGAGGCCACTTGGATGCAGGGAGTCCCCTCCGGCCACCGAGCCCGGAGCCGTGGAGGTAAATCACGCCACGTCCCCATTAACGTCTCATGTTGTTGCAGGGTGGTAATTTTGACAGCAAAATAAGCCACAAAACTGCATATGCTATTGGGTGACATGTAATTTTAACTTCATTCAGGAGCAAGACTTTTGAGACATTGTTACCTGCGGGAGCAAGCAATAAAACAAGGATGTACAGGAATGTGTCAAATAGAGGGCCTTCCTAAATTACGCCGGGAGGCACAGATTAATACATTTAATATATTCTGGTCATGAGTGAAGTGCTCATAGCAGAACAACTGCTCCTTCAGCGATATCATTCATGGCAATGAACTACAGTCACACTGACAGCCTGGAAAAATGCCCCCACTTTTCAAACTGTACAAATGGTGGTTGGACACAGTAACTCAAAACTGGACACTTCATTTCAAGTTTAAAGCTAGTGGCCCAGCCACAAACTATTACTCCATCTTCTTTATTTGTGGTCCATGGTTTTGTACTCTTTAAGAATCAAATAAATACTGGTGTAATGGTTAGCAACTGCCAGTTCAACGAAAAATACTGCTAAATTCACCAATAAGTCTTTTTTCCACACACACAAATTTATGCCCCAAGAACAGAGCCCATTCCTGCCACAGGGTCTGGGCAGTTTTTTAATGTAGAGGGAGACTCACTTTAGTGATAAGAGTTTAAACCTGAACTCCTTTTTCCTTCCCTCTCGCTCATAGATCTCGCGCTGGGAACAGAGGGAGGTAAACGATCGATATATGTAAGTGGAGGCCCATTAACTCGAGCCCCTTCACTGCTGGGCAGGAGCCCTGCCCAGCTCCTGCCCAGCCCATGCCGTCCAGACGGGCTTTTGCAACCCAGTGGACGCCGGGAACCTGCCAGTGTGGTAGGGGCCACGGGCTTCCAGGGCGTCCATGTATGGTCGATATTGTTGCTGTTGATAAAAGTATCTCCCGTTTTCAGAGTACCATTTTTTTTAACATTTTCAGCAGCTTTATTGAGCTATAAGTCACACATCATGCAATGCACCCATTCAAAATGCGCGATTCAATGGGCTTTAATCCATCAGCGGACATGTGCTGCCGCCCCCACAGTTAACTTAGAATATTTTCATCACCCCCCTGAAATCCCCACTCCCCTGAGCAGTCACCCCCCACTGTTTCTGCTCACCTCCCCGCCCCCCAGCCCTAGACAACCACGAATCTACATCCTGCCCGTGCGCATTTGCCCAGGCTGGGGCATTTCGTGAAGAGGGGACCAAACAGTGTGTGGTCCTCTGAGACTGGCGTCTGTCCCCGCGCATAGTGTTTCCACGGTTCCTTCATGATGGCCTGTGGCGGTGCACCGCTCTTTTTCATGGCTGTGTGATATTCCATCACATGGAGAGACCACGTTTTAGTTACTCATTCATTAATGGATGGACCCGAGTGCCTCCCGAGCCCCCACCCCAGATTTTCCTCGCAGGCCTTCTCTGTGCCAGCCACGCCGAGGGCACCAAAGCACATGTTTCTGCCCAGCCTGGAGGCCCTGCGTTACACAGGGAGCACCTAGCAGGGGCTCTTGGTTCTGCTTAGTTGACAGCTGGGGACACCGGGCAAACTGCCCAATCGTCTTACCTGGGACAACAGCTCAGGGCGTGCCTTTCTGCTCAAGGATCCTTCCTCCAGGTGAGATCCATTCGCCTGTGTGGGGGCCAGCGAGCTGACCCGGAAAATGCTAGTCCCTCCGGGTGAGAAAGGGAAGGAGCTAGACTGTGTGTTCTTTGCAGAGGCAGCCTCGGGGGCCCGGGAGGATTAAGACCCCGGCCCGGATCATGCGGAGTGAACGCGCTGTGGAATGCACAGGCTTGGGGTTCAGCAGGGCTCATCTTAACACCCGCCTTTGGGTGAGAGGTTGGCTGTGACGAAGCCGCTGTTCTAAGGGTAGAATTCCCATCAGGAGGCTGAGTGAGAACCAGGAGGGGCTGATTCCAACAAGGAAGCTGAAACAGGGCTCCGGGCACTGTGGCCCCTGCCTCTCTGTGCGCTGGGCAGAGGGAGCTGAGAAATCGTGCCCGGGGCCTGGGCTGTGGGTTCCTGCCTGGCCGCCTCTCTCCCCTTCTTCCTCGTGCACAGAACCTGCGTCACCCCCAGGCACGTGCCCAGCGTGCCCAGCGGAAAACTACGTGTCCCAGCCTCCCTTCCTGCGAGGACTGGCCGTGGGGAAAGCACAAGTTGTAGGATAAGGATTATGGGAAATCTCTCCTTGGGGAAGAAAACCAAACTTTTTATTAGAAAAATGTTCAAGCATAAAGAAAAGGAGAGAGAGAAAGAGAGAGAGCCTAGGAGAACGGACACCCATATATACCCAGTACCAGGTTTAATAGTTGTTAACATTTTGCCATGCTCGGTTTTTCCCCCCAAAGTAATTAAAAATAATCACAGATGGTTTGACGTTTTACATCTAAATATTTGGGGATGCACCTCCCAAAGAGGAGGACATTTTCTTGCATATCCACAACACCCATCACACCGAACAGAATAAATAACAGTTCGGAGAGCCGGCCCACACTGAAGCTAGGAAACCCCCCGTACAAGAGGCTGACTCAGGCTCAGAAGGGAGGCGCTGTCCCTCTGACCGCCCGCCTTTCCTCTTGCCGCGTTCCCCACCGCCAAGGTGAAGCCTGGGGCAGCAGCAGCCCTCTGGCAACTCGGAAGTCACCCCAGGGACAGGAGCCGGAGATGGAAAGTGGAAAGCGGGAAGGGTAGGTTGCCAGGTTAGCAAAACAAACAAACAAACAAACAACCCCCCACCCCCACCAAGTCATAAAATAAGATACAAAAGACAAAACCCCCTTCCCCACAAACACCGGTTTCATTTGAACGTCAGATAACTGGGTCAATAGAAGTGCACCTCATGCAATATTTGGGGCTGGCTTATATTTAAAAATTATTCCTCATTTATCTAAAATTCAAGTGTAGCTGGGCTTCCTGCCTTGTGTGTGCGAATGTGCGGTCGGTCTGGGTTCCTATGGCCCGTGGAGCTGCCCGAGCACCTCAGGGCTGTCCTCCCTCCGGGGGCAGCGGTCAAACCCCCTGGCGGGCAGACCCCAGCCGGCCCGCCATCCCGGCAACTTTGCTCGGTGACTGGGTGGCTGTGAGCCGGGAGCAGCCACAGGCTGAGGCCCCAGGAGCCGGCTGAGCTGAGGAGGAGCCCCTGGTAGACGGCTGGGGCACAGGGAGCATTTGTCTCCCAACCTCGTCTGCCTTTCTGTCCCCAGGGGATGCTGCCCGCCCACCCAGCCTGCAGCTGCGGCCAGAAGCAAACGCGGAGGAAAGCCAGGGCCGGTTGCTGCTGCGGAGGGAAGGGGGGGGCTGAGTGTCCAGGTGTGTGTGGCGGGAGCCATGACACAGACGGTGGGTGCCAGGGTGGGTCTGTGGCTGGGTCCCCCCAGCTGTGGGGACAGGCAAGGACAGTGTTGGACAAGGTTTCCCTGGCGGGCAGGCCCGGAGCAGGGGGGCCCAGAGGACCTGTCACCGGCTGGGACAACCCCCCATTTAGAGGACAGGCACCAGCAGACAGCGCTCCGCGTCAGTGGAGAGGTCGGGCCTTCCGACCCCAGCCCAGAGCCCTTCCTCACTCACCTCTTTCTCTTTTTGGGGTCCACCTTCACCTGAGCCCCCCATTAACTTCAGCGCCCCCCCCAGGAGGCTGTGGGCTGGCTGACCCACGGAGGATGTCCCAGGGTCCCACCACGTGGCTGTCCTCGGTGAGCGTGTCTGCTCCGGAGTAGGGGCCCTTACCCTTCATGGACTCAAAGGTCAGGTGCCGATTCCACCTTGCCGGGGTGCTGAAGAGCGCAGAAGACAGATGGGGGCTGCTGCCACGCGCGGTATGCTAATTCCGCTAACCAGTGGACCAGGAAATGGCCGGTCATTTGCGCCGCCATCAACTCCGAGATGCCGCCTCAAAGCTCTCACTTGTCTTTAATGCCGTCCCCTGTTGGGGCTCCTCAGAGCGATCGCTCCAGCCAATTTCCGGAGTCGCAGGCGGCAGCGGGAGCGGGACAAGTGATGGATGTGCGGGTCTTCAAGGGAGCGCCCCCCACCCCACCCCACTGGCTTGCAAACTGCCCTGTGTCCCAGCACCCACTGGGTGCCCTTGGCCCCGGCCCGTTCCTCCACCTCTGCCTCTGTGCATGCTGGGCCTCCCTCCCAGGGTTGCGGCCAGGATTCAGGGGGTCGGCAAGCGATTCAAGGGACACAGGACTCCTGGAAGAGGACAAAAGTGCTGTGTGCCTAACGGCCTTTAAGGCTCTGCTGACTCTCAGCCCATGGTGGCCGCTCTCCACGGCTCCTGGGGAGGGGTGTGGGAAGGGCAGGAATGCTGCCTGTTGTATTTGGGGCTCGGAACTGTTTTCAGATTTTGTGACATGCCTGGGGCCACGCCAGGGGCTGCCTTCTTGGCTGCCACTCAACCCCCAGAACTCTGCACTCACATCCAATCGTCCTGGGCCCCTTCCTTCTGACCCCCACCTGTGGAGATCTGCACCATCCTTTGCGGAGGGGAGGCCCACGCTGGGCAAGCCCCCCTACCCGATAACGCAGCTGGCGGAGCTTTGCAGCTCTGAGCCCCTAGTACAACGGCATGTGCCTCTTGTCCTAGGGATTCCGAGATGCCACCTCGAGACCTGGCACACAGAGGTCCATGCCACCGTCATTTTAGGAAAGCTGCAACTGGAAAAAGCCCCCTTGAACTGGATCTGTTTAAAACAGGGATCTTCTTTCCTAAGAGAGGGTATAAACCAAAGAAGCTTGATGTGGAATTTGTCTTAAAAGTTAAAAAAATTGTATTAGGCCCTGGCTGGTGTGGCTCAGTGGATTGAGTGCTGACCTGCAAACCAGAGGGTCATGGGTTCAATTCCCATTCAGGGCACATGCCTGGGTTGCAGGCCAGGTCCCTGGTAGGGGGCGTGCAGGAGGCAACCACACATCGATGTTTCCCTTCCTCTCTTTCTCCCTCCTTTCCCCTTATTCTAAAAATAAATAAATTAAGTATTTTAAACATATTGTATTGAGATTTATTAAAATAAATTATCTTGTTTTTTTTCAACTCAAAGCTATAACTGCATCTACAATCTTAGGCTGAGCCAAGAACGAATCAAAAGTTGATTCAGAAGTATCTAATCAATTTTTTTTCCCAGCAAAAGATTGTATGGTGGCTCACTCTGCGGGCCCTTCTCCGTGGCTGATTTTCACAGCATGGTCCCACAAAGTGTCCTTTTTGCAAAATGACCCAAAGGCCTCGTGCATTTTCACAAGGGCACGTCTCAGTCCACGGCCCCGGAATCACTCTCCTTCGCGCGTCTGCTGTGTCATCTCCCTCGCTAATTCTTTTTCCCTTCAAATCCAGAACGGTCAGACCCTCGTCTGTCCATGGCTTCGCATGGAATTCGGACACTTCTCCGGCATCATTTTCATCACTCCACGACATCCTGCAATTTTGGCACAATTTGTAGTTTCGCTTGGCAATCCATTTATGCGGGTTTCGCCTAGGTGGCAGAGGTGGGCACTAAAGTTTGGCAGAAAGGGGCACCGTGGTGGGCACCACTTCTATAGTGAATTGAGTGAACAGTGGCTCCTGTTGCCCTGAGGAAGCCACGTGACCAGGGGACGCCGGTGCTGACCCCGGGAACCGTGAGGACCTCGGTGTGGTGGGGCTCCTGTTACGCAGCCAGACCCCAATCCCGCAAGGAGCGGCGGAGGCCACGAGCTTCACCCCGCGCTGTGTCCGCAGGGTCCTGGACCGCTTCTGAGACCCGTCCAGGTGGGGTGAATCTGAAGAGTCAGGCCACGTCTGACACAGCAGAACTCCGTCACAGAGCTCCAGACTGAAACAGAACCTCCTCATACTGGGTTCAGGCAGCCCTCTTGTCCCGGGGGATGCCAGATTCCATCTGAGATGACACTTCCGGGGCCATCTTCCCTGGGGACAACAGGCTGGGGGACTCCAGGAGGGGGTGAGCAGTGCTCTGGGAACCCTGGTTCATTAAACACCTGTGTCTTCCAGGTCTTAAATACTAATAGCGATAAGTAAAGTTTGTTGGGTGTTTACCATGGGCCAGGTATTGTTGCAAACATGCCACAAGTATTATTTCATTTTCACTACCCCTTTAGTGTTCCCCCCACATGAGAGTTGGGGCAATAAAGACATAGAAAGATGACTTTTGCCATAGCTGATGTGGCTCAGTGGGTTGGAGCGTTGTCCTATAAACCAAAAGTTTGTGTGTTCGATTCCCGGCCAGGGCACATGCCTAGGTTGCAGTTTTGGTCCCTTGTAGGGAGCCTACGAAAAGTGACCAGTGGATATTTCTCTCTCACATCGATGTTATTGTCTCTCTCTCTCTCTCTCTGAGCAATGAAAAAATGTCCTTGGGTGAGGATTTACAAAAATGACTTTTTTCCTAGGTCACACAAGTGGTAACATGCGAGTTGAGATTGGAATGCAGGCGGTAGGACGCCAGACCTCACACGTGTAACGAATATCGGTTTTGGAAACTAACTTGACTTTATTTTTTCCTTCTGGGTTCGAATAATGCTGGGGGAGCCGAATGGAGGTGTTGCAGGTGGGCCGGCCCCTCTCCTGCATGTGATTAGTGAGGAAATGACTTGCCAGGCGCAGCTTCCAAATGTAATGGCGATCTGCAATAAAAGCCTCTAAAATAACAAGTGTCCTTTCCATTGAATTATGGATCCATTTCAGAGAGTCTATGCATGAGTTGACACTGTCTGTCTTTTAGGAAATGCACCTCCAGAAATGCTTGGTGTCACCTCATCTCAACAGACCCGGGAAGTATTTTCTCAAAGACGCCTCATGTCTTGAAACCAAGAAAATAATTGGGCTGAGCACGCTCAGTGCAGACCTGCCCCTGCCAGGGAGCTCTTTGATAGCCCCTGCAAAGTCACTTTTTGGGGGGCTCATTATCCCTCAAGATCTCGTGCTGCTCATTTGCATATGAAAAAGGAAGTTCATAAAAGCCCTTTCTTATTTTTTAACACGAGTTCAAATCAGGGGCCATTATCATCCTATAGAAAGACCCAAATGGCATATGGATCATTCTGGAGAAGGGGGTGAGCGCCTTTTAAGAGAATTGTTTTAGTTTTTGCAGGAAATTAATCAGAGGGCTGGGCTTTGTGGAGCCGGGAGCGAATCTAATCTGTCCTTTGTTCGAATTCGCCTTGCTCCAATTCCTAGCAATTGTAGACAACATGCTCCTTTGTTCGGGAGACACTTGTTACATGCATAATTAGAGACTGCAGTGGCTGTGTTTAAAGAAAAACTGTTTTCCAATGTAATGTGTGATCTTGATAATAGTATTTTCATCAAAGGTAGCAATTACATTCATTAAGCTGGGACTGGCGTGGCAGCAAGGAAATTAAGTGGAAAGTGAATAAAAAGCTCCCCTCCCCCCCTTTGTTATCTGCTTCCCTTTAGAAGTTGAAATGCACCATGGTGAGCTGGCTCTGGGAAATACATAGTGAACATAAAAAAATAAAGTCCTCCTTAACCTTTCTGAATAATGACCCTGCAGATCCGTCCTAGGGACGGCAACATAGATGCACTTTTCAAATTCAAGGGCTTTCTTCTTACCTTAATTTCCTATGCAAGTTTTAAACGAGCTCAACATATGATTCGGGTCTTTAGAGGCTGCAGGGCTCTTTGGGATTAATTCACCGTTCTTTGCGCACATAAATTAATAGTTTTGTGTTCTCAAAAAAACCCACAACAAGGCATCAATCAACCAGTTTTAGGAGCGAAACCAGGCCGTTTGCCTAGGTTTAATTACCCCGGTAACTATTTGTTGAGGTGTCCTTACACTCGAATTTGGAGGCTGTTGTAAATGACGCCCTCGCACTGAGGTGCAAGCATCGCACAGGGAAAAGAGCCTCCAGCTCCTCGAATCTCGCTGTGTTGCCGGGAGAAATTTATTCTGGAAAAGACAAAGTGTATGCACGTGTGTTTCTTCCAGGCAGATGCTCTGTGTCTCCCCCCCCAACCCCACCCCAGCCCCCACCCCCCAGATTAAAAATCCTGCTTGAAAAATGTCCTTGCAATGCCTCAAAGGGCTTGATGATTTCAATTTTATTCAACAGAGCACAGTGATAGCCAGACATTCCTGGGCAAAAAGTAGATGGAAATATGCCACCTCCTATCAGCGCCCTGGCTCCGGCCAATGTTTGAACCTGAAAAGCTTTCCGAGAAAATGAAACCAGCCCACAAAAAATCAATCGGGGACCCCTATTCCTCGTGATTGGACACGCACAGCGCTGCGGCGAGAATCATTATCTCTAAATTGATTGACCCAAATGTCATGCAGATCATCTTGGAGTGGGGAGCCAGCGTGCTTGACAGGCTCCGCATTTTCTGCTGGCTGCACAGCCAGACGCGGCCGTGGCCTTGAAGGCCACCCTCTAACCAAGCAGGTCAGGGTATTGCCCTTGGCGAAGAGAGATGCTACACCGCGGGAAAAAGTGGGACTGGGGAAGTTCTTTAACTTTACGTCCTGACCTGCTCGGTAGCGGCTGGCGGGTTTGACTTTCTGAGACGAGAACACGGAACGAAGACCCGGGAGACCCAGCTGGGGTTCCCACTGGGGACAAGAGCTCACCTTTACGGAGCAGCTGACGGTGCTCCCGGTACTCTGCCGAGGGCTAGCACCTAGCAGGTGGGCACTGCTGTTATCATGGTGTCCACGTCACACAGAAAAACGAATCTTAGCGAGGCTAAATCGCCCGCCTCGGGCTGTGCACTTAAAAAGAGGGAAGCGGACACCCAAGCCCCGGCAGTCTTGTAACAACACAGGCCCAGGCCCCCGGCTGCATGATCGTGGGGGGCAAGGGCTTCGGCTCCCTGGGCTCAGGGCACCTCGAAGTAAATAATGGGGAGGCTCACACATCCCCAGTGGCCCTGGCAGCTCGACAAGTACAAGATTTTTCAGAAGACCTTTTAGGTTACCTTGGGCTTAGCTGTTCTGGGGACCTCCTTTGAAGAGCCACAGGTAGCCCCCCAGAGCAGAGAGAGGGCAGAGGATCGGGCAGCGACAGATCCCAGGAGGCGGCCCAGTGACGGGGGCGGGTGCGCATCTCCACCCACCAGCACAGGCGAGCAAGGAGCAACCGGTGCCTTGCTTTAGCTTTGATTGGGACAAACTTCGAGAGTCCCAATGCTTGGGGATGTTTTCTAATAATCATCGGCCCAAACCATGTCTCCTGCTGGGTGGTGGCTCTCGGCAATAACCGGTCTCAGCTCAGCGTGGCGACTCCTCGGTCGCTGTTGGTTCATCGGACTGGCTCGGTCCAGTTCTGAACACGGCCCTGTTCATTTACAAACCCTGGTCTCACGCCCACTTTGTAACTGCTGTGCCCCGGACCCCAGCTCTGGCCCTGCACGTTTGTGACTCTAGCAGCCTGCTGTGCGTGCAACTGTGTGTGCACTTGCACGCATGTGGTGGAGGCAGGAGAGTGCAGGGTCCCTCTTGACTGTTTTCCTTCCCACCTGTGGTGCTGTGGTTGGCTGTGGGGTCCAGGAGGGAGGAGGGGGATCCAAAAAGAGACCTCTGGCCCCTTCCCTGCCTGGGCGAGGCGCCGCTCCTCCTTGACTTCGTTGCTCTGGCGACTTCTCCGTGTGCACACTCCACAGCGGGTTGGCTACAGCAAGTCCTGCTGGCCGCGGTCTCTTGCAAGAGTGGCTGCATTTCCCGCCCGGCGCTTTCCCCTTCAGCGCATACCTCTTTGTCCTCAAGATAAAAGATTCCAGCGAGGTCCCGTAACACAATCTCTTCTGCCTCCTGGGCCAATGCTCGGGCCTGTGGGTACCCACGGAACCTGTCTTACCCATCTAATTTAACCATCTGGAACCAGGAACTCGAGATGGGGTGGTCCTGGCCCCCTCGCTGTGGTTCCCCCGCCATTTCCCGAGTCTCTTTTTCTCCTGCTGTCATGGGAAAAATCAACAACCTACAAGCTAAGTAAGGTGGCCGGCTGGGGGCAAAATGCCAGGCTGCCTTCCTTACAGGACACTCAGCCTTGGCACTGGGCAGGTAAAGGCCCCTCCCGCCCACCTGGTGGGTGGTGATGAACTCCTCTCTCACGCTGAGGACGGCTGACGGATCTGGTACCCCTCTGAGGCCCGCGGGGACGCAGCTGCTCTCACGCCTGGTGGTCTTCTGAGCTTATGAAGTATGAGGTTCTCGTGTATGGCGACTTTATACTTTTTTTAATTTTTATTATTTTTTTATTTTTAGAGAAGGAAGGGAGGGAGATAGAGAGAGAGAAACATCAATGTGCAGTTGCTGGGGGCCATGGCCTGCAACCCAGGCATGTACCCTGGCTGGGAATCAAACCTGCGACACTTTAGTTCTCAGCCTGCGCTCAAACCACTGAGCGACGCCAGCCAGGGCTTTATAATATTTTTTAAATTGATTTTAGTGAGGGGTGGGGGAGAAACATCGAGTTGTCATTCCACTTACATATGCGTTCATTGCTAGCTGCTTGTATGTATGTATCCGTGCCTTCAGGGGTCGAACCCACAACCCTGGCGTGTCAGGGTGACACTCAAAGCAACCGAGTTACCTGGCCAGGGCTTGGTGACCGTAGAATTCCTTGCCTAAATTGGAAAGCCCTTTTGAAAGTGACAGGTGGCACTATTAAACACTGTTCTGAGCCAAAAGGTGTATAAACTGGGACCATCTGGAAAAATGGAGACGTACTGAGACATAGTGCTTGGAGTGGCGAAGGAGGCCGCTGCTGGCCGCGCCGCCCACCGGGGCCTCCTCCCTGGCTGGCTGGCCCACAGGTGTGTCTCCCAGGCCCTGGCCTCAGCATTTTTGGAGGCTGGAGCGGGGGCGGCGTCTCAGGCAGTTGGGGCTAAACAAGAAACACTCATCACCCTATTTTGTCGTGTGTAATGCACGCTTCGCTGCCCACATTTTTGAGGGAAAAGTACGGGTGCACATTGTATCCAGGTAGCACCTGAAATACCTTGTATCTGCTCTTGTGTTTCATAATTATGTGTTTCATAAAATTTCTTGTGCCATAATATGTTAAACAAATAAATGCTCCTTTATAATACAAAAAACAAGTATCAAAATAGAAATAAATAAATAAATAATTGGATTTAAAAATTAAAATGAAAGACTTTTTTTCCTGAAAGTTTGGGCCAAAAACATGGATGCGCATTACACACGGCACAGTATGGACTCAGCGCTCTGCGGGCTGGGAAGTCCGAGATCACGGCGCCACCAGGTTCGGTGTCGGGGGGTGGGCAGCCGTCTTCTCACTGGGGGTCTCCCTGGGATGGCTCCTTTGACAAGGACACTAGCCCATTCGTCCCCACCTCCCAACACCATCGCCTTGTCCTTGAAGATGCCAACCCACGAATTTGGGGGGCAGGGCACAGAGATTCAGTCCATAGCCGATGAAAAAGATTCTTTCTGGCCCCAAATCGGGTAATCCCACCCAAGCTTTGCAGGATTCTGGCTTCTCCCTCTGACCCTGGCTATCTCAAAAGATCCCTCCGCATTCAGAGAAAAACAAATAAAGCTCATCTCCTAATGTCAGAAGTCCTCATAATTTTTAATCCCCCGGACTTACTTGGATACATTCGATATATAAATAGAATAGATATAGTTCTCCTCTTTCCCTCCCTATCAGGAATAACCTAGTTCTCCCTCCATCTAATTGTACTCAGCACCCTCTGAACTCGGGGCTCGGGTGCAGGCAGACCCTCAATCGCTACCTGGAGTGTCCCCAGGGCCTGTTCTCTGGTGCGTGTCACCGCCCCAGGGCCAGGACTGCTGCAGGCCTTGCCTCTTGCCCCGCGGCCAGTGTCACTGGGGAAGGGCAGGAGAAAGAAAGGGAGAGAAACATCGACATGAAACAGAAACATCAATTGGTGACCTCTCATGCTCGACCGAACCTGTAACCCAGGTAGGTGCCCCGACCGGGAATTGAACCGGTGACCTTTTGCTTTGCAGGACGCTGCCCAGCCCACTGAGCCACACCAGCCGGGGCGGCCTCACTGGGTATTCCAGACTGGCTTGTTTCCCGAGGTTGTCTCTATGCATGTTCTTCTGGTTCTCTTGCACCCCCCACATGAATGCCAGTGTCTAGTAATTCTTGTCTCACTGAGAAAAATGCCGGACTCCTCTCCTAGGCTGACCTCCACCCGACAGAAGGATATCGACTGCTTTGGGGTGAAGCTGCAAGGGAAAGGGGGGCACAGCCTCTGCCTCCTCGCTAGCCTCGCACCGGCCCTACCCCCGGCCTTCTCCAGGCTGGGGGGGCAGAAGCACGCCTCTCTGGTGGGTGCAGACACGCGTGCCTGCTTCACGTTTTGCACGGACTGTAATTTGCATTCTTTAATGAAAAAAACATTCTCCTTCAGTACGCTTTGAATAAAGTTATTTTTAAAAATCCTGTGGGTCACAACGAAGTACATACAAGATCACAATAGAAATACAGACTACAAAAGGAGAGGTTGGACAACAAAAAAAGCTAGAAAGAGGAAGAAATAGGAAATCTTCAGAGAGGCGGCCCGTTTAAAATTTTAAAACTCCGTAATAATCAAGCGAGCACAAACAGGACATTGCACGTTCTTTCATTTAATGAAAATTTAATTACCGGCAGAACAATGAAAATCTATATGAAAACCATTCTCATCAAATCCACCACACGAGAAGGCTGAAATCCCCGCGATGTCACCCTCTTTGTTCAAAATGTAATTACTGAGCAAAACAATGGGACCACGGCCGAGCCTGTGGGGGGTCTAGCCCCAGCCCCACGAACCTCAGGGGCCTCCTGAGGGCAAGTGCAGACACATCGGGGGGTCTGGGGCTCTCCGTGACACGTGGCACGCTGAAGTTACCATGGAGTCTTAGAGGGCAGGGCCTCGAACGGAGATGGTAACAATTGTGGAGGAACTAGGGTCCAAAGAACGTTAGAAGTTACGGACGGACACAAGGCAATTTCAGCAGGATACAAGAGAAATGAGTGTTGAGAGAAGTAACAGGAAGGCTTCAAAACCACCCAGCCAACCCCGAGAGCCCGTTCTTCTGCCGGACAGAGGGAAGGATGAGGGTTTCTTCCAGGAGACCTTCCTTCCAGATGCCCCTGGAACAGCCTGGCTTTGCCATGATCATGTGTGCTTCTGTCCCCTGAGGGCGGGTGGGGAATGTCCTGGCGTTTGATTGGAGTTCGGGGTCTTCTTAGGCTGCATTATTAGTCAGAGGTGATAAAGTAAACTTGCTTTGACATATGTGTCCTTTGGAGATTGCCTTGGATTGCTGGGACCCAGTAGAAACTTCAGACCAAAAAATTAGCCAGAATGAGGCAAACGTGTGTATATTTAGGGTCAATGAGGAGAGCAATGGGTTAACCCAAAGGTAGCATGAATGCCCACACCAAATGATGACTTCTGAGAACATGACAATAAATGAACAGAGCCTGTATTTTTTACATATTGTTAAAAAAAAAAAAAAGAAAAAAGCCCAGGCGGCTCATCCCATACACCAAAAGGTTGTGGGTTCAACCCCCCGTTGGGGCACAAATGGGAGGAAACCAATCAATGTTTTTCTCTCACATTGAGGTTTCTCTCACTCAAATCAACAAACATATTCTTGGGTAAGGATTAAAAATAATCCCACCTGTGTGTGGCAACGGTTTTACTATTGGTACATATTTTATTTTATTTTATTTTATTTTATTTTAATCATTGTTCAAATACAGTTTTCTCCCTTTTACTCCCAGTCCAGCCCACCCTCCCACCCCTCCCCACTTCCCTCCCATTACCACCCTCCCCTTAGTTTTTGTCCATGTGTCCTTTAAATTTGTTCCTGTGAACCCTTCCCAATGTCCCCTGAAATTCCCTCCCCTCTCCCCTCTGGTCACTGTCAGCCTGTCCTCTATTTCAGTGTCTTTGACTATATTTTGCTTGTTTCTTTGTTTTGTTGTTTAGGTTCCTGTTAAAGGTGAGATCATATGGTATTTGTCTCTCACCGCCTGGCTTGTTTCACTTAGCATAATGCTTTCCAGCTCCATCCATGCTGTTGCAAAGGGTAGGAGCTCCTTCTTTGTTTCTTTCTGCTGCACAGAATTCCATTGTGTAAATGTATGATAGATTTTTGATCCATTCATTTACTGATGGGCACCTAGGTTGCTTCCAGCACCTAGCTATTGTAAATTGTGCTGCTATGAACCTCGGGGTGCAAAGGTTCTTTTGGATTGGTGTTTCAGGGTTCTTAGGATAGAGTCCCAGCAGTGGAATTGCTGGGTCAAAAGGCAGATCCATTTTTAGTTTTCTGAGGAAGTTCCGTACTGTTTTCCATAGTGGTTGTACCAGTCTGCTGTCCTACCGGCAGTGCACTAGGGTCCCCTTTTCTCCACAACCTCTCCAACACTTGTTGTTTGTTGCTTTGTTTATGATGGCTATTCTGTCTGGTGTGAAGTGGTATCTCATTGTGGTTTTAATTTGCATCTCTCTGATAGCTAGCGATATTGAACATCGTTTCATATGTCTTTGGATTTTCTGTATGTCCTCTATTGGTACATTTCAACCTAAGTCCCAAGACTCCTTGCCCTTTGGACAAGAGCTGAAATAAGGTTGTTGCAGTCTTAAAATACCCTTTCTTACAAAATACATTTACAAAATGAGCTTGGCAGCGACCGAAAACCCACGGAGCTGGGAAGACGGCGTATCTGCACTCGAAGGAACTGAACCTGCACTTCTGGGACCCAGGTGCTCGTTCTCAGGCGGAGACACCGGGGCAGGGAACGGAACAGGTGCAATGGCAGGAACTTGATCGACGGCAGAATTTCCACTTAAGGGAAAGGAACGGGAAGAGAAGAGCCAGCCAGAAGGAGGAGGAGCTTTGGCAAAAGCCAAGGAGGCAGACAGCTCTAGGAAAAGAGGCCTCTGGAGGGAGCGGAGTAGGCCCCCCGTGGGGGGAGGAAAGATGACTTCTGGGAGCACTGCTGAAATCCGCTCACGGAGGGAAGGCCGGGTAAAAACAGGCCGAAGGAGCCAGCGGTGAGGACGCGGGGCTCCCGTGCAGCCGGCGACCCCTGTCCAGCCTTTTCAGCCAGTGACTCGAGAAAGAGGTTTATTTTTCAAGGGTGGGGGAGACTTGGGCACTTTCGTGGATTGAAGGAGAGAGAGCCAGTCGGACTGAATAGGCTACGGAGAAGGTGAGACAGAAGCATGACCCACGTTCTCAGGGGGGGTCTTCTCTTCCTTTTTTTTTCTTTTTGGTGCGACGGACCCACCTTCTCAGTAAGAGTTAGGAGGCAATAATTCAGTTGGGGTTGGCAAATGTTTCCCCAAAGGACCAGATAGTAAATATTTTAGGCTTTGTGGGCAAGAGGCAAAATTGAAGATATTATACACACACTTATATACCATTTTACATGTAAAAAATTATAGTTCCCAGGTCATAACAAACACGGGCAGTGGTCGTATGCCCACCCAACTTAAACTACGGACCTGGGGCCTTCGGCTTCAGAACTTTGGAATTGTTCTTCCCCTGGGAACGAGTGTTTCATCTGTAAGAAAACATTACCTTTGAATACTTCAGGTCAAGTCACGTAAAATCAAATTACAAGACGAGACGAGATGCTAATCCCAAGAGCAGCGCAGGAGCCCCTCCGGGGAAGTCCGTCTGGGCAAAGCCAGACGCCCCCTGCTCCGTGCAGGGCGGGCATTTACACCTGCTCCGCGCTCGTCGCCCTCAGATGTCAGACCCCCTTCCGGTCCCGTGTCAGGGTCTAGTCTCCCCTGGGGCTGAGAAGGGCTGCCCCCTTGGCTGTGGTTATTCGAGAAAATCAGGAAAATCAGTTAAAGGAAAATGACACACAGAAGTGAAAAATTTCGATAACCTTCCAGGTAGCTTTATTTTTAATCACAGTAGTAGTATTACCTTGAACTACAATTACACAAGCACCGCTGTGTCCCATTATAAAAACGAGAGTGGGGACAATGCCAGCGACCCCATGGCTGCCTCCTGGACCCTGAGTGCCAGCGCCACCAGCCTTGCAGTTTGGTGTGGGGACTAGCCTTTCTGGGCTCATTCTCAGAATGTATACACGTGTGTGGACTTACAAAACTGATGGCTTCTTACCGTTCTGCAGAAACGCGTGATTTATAATTTGCGAAACAAGACAACTTGGTGATTTAATGTCAGGACATGGATCTTGTTCTCTTAAACTGCTGCATAGGATCGTACTGTGCATTTCCATGATTTATTTACCCTCCTACTTAGCCACGTTTGATTTTTCCCCACTGCAGACGGTGCTGCCCTGAGGTCTGACACGCCCCCCCCCCCGTCCATCCTTCCAGGACCACTGGGCGGGACGGCCCGGCGTCCCACGATTCTTGCTGACAAGTTGTACTTTATACTTTTGTTTGCCATGTAGCCAAAGTTCTTTCAAGTTATGGTTAGCTTTCTTACATCCTGTTATATATGTATCACTATGTAAACATGTAGAATTTTGTTTTTGGTCCTGGCTGGGTGGCACCGTGGGTGGGAGTGTCCTCGATGCACCAGAAAGTTCCCAGGGTACCTCTGGGGGGCAAATGATCTATGCTTCTCTCTCACATTGATGTTTCTCCTTCTCTCTCCCCTCCTCTCTGCAAAAGCAATGAAAAAATATCCTCCAGTGAGGATAACATTTTTTTTCCTTTTTGGAGTTTGCAGAAATTTCCTTTGTGGCAAAATTCGAATGACTGCCCATTTGCATTTGAAAAGAAACAAGTTCTGCCCCCATACCATCAAACCGAATTAGGCTCTCCAAGTCCTCTCAACCTGTTCTTGCTTTCCCTGCTTCATGGACCTGCTGACCCCTAAGTCAATGCCCAAGGCGATGGCTTTGTTGATGTTTTCCAGTATGTTTCCACTCCATTATATTGTCAGGGACAAAAACTTTGTCGCTACTGGACCTTCTTAGTAAACGCTGCCTGTTTTGTTACATCTTCTTCTTGTCTCTTAAAGTTATTTTTCCTCTTAATTCTGTTTTGTTTGATAGTAACACAGCTATTCCTGCTTTCCTTTTTGTAGTACTTAAATGGTCATTTCAACTTTCCTGTGCTGATTTTTGCTTTTTTAAGGTGTTTTTAACTTTTGGTAGCTAGGATTTAAATTTGCCTTTGTCCTATCTTAACATCTGTTGTTTTTTAAAAAACAATTTTATTGATTTTATTTTTTAGAGAACAAGGGAGAAAGAGAGAGAAACATCAATTGGCTGCCTCTCATATATGCCCTGACCAGGGACCAAACCCACAACCCAGGCATGTGCCCTGACCTGGAATCAAACTGGTGACCTTTTGCTTTGCAAGCTGACGCTCAACCAACTGAGCTACATCAGTCAGGGTGATCTTTTATTTTTAATAGGTGATTTTAACCCATTTATACCTATAAGTACTACTGTGTTTGGCTATATTCCTACCTTATTTTGTTTTCAACTTATTTCTTTAAAAGAAACCACAACAAACTTTTGTAAGGTTAGTTTTTTTCCTTTATTACTGTAGCTATCCATACAAATAATTGCAAATCAGACACCCTGTAGCCACCCACACAGATTTATCACGCTTTGTTAGTCCCCCCCCCACCCCCAGCGTAGCTTCTGGGAAACTCCAAGGAAATGGATTTTCGTTTTGTATTTCCCTAGTTCCTCCTTCAGTCGCGCTTTTCTCATCCTCCCATTGCCCTCCATCCACCTCCGCCCCCGTCCTTTCTCCCAAAGCACACGCACTCCCGCACCTATTTGTCCCGCAGGCCCCGTTCTCAGCTGGCTTCTCTGCTTGAAGAGATCTGAAACTCCACCCTGAGGAATCCTTCACCGATCAAGGGCTCGTTGGCAGCGGCATTTCACTGGAAGGCACCCGAAGATTACCAGACCTCAAAGGGCCATCGGCCAGGCTGCCCAAGTTTGAATCCCATTTCTGTATCTTGTTTAACACCTCCTGCCTCAGTCTTCCTGCCTGTAAAACGGGCTAGTAAGAGCACCTAACGCACAGGGGTGCTGAGTGTTGATGTGTCCGGAATACAGAATGATGGCTGGCACATGAGAGTTCGAGAGATGTCAGCACTTACTGGCATCGGTCTAACGGCTCCAAAGAAATACTTTTGCCAGGGCTGGCCTTGGTCGTTCCCCACTCAATCTTTGTGTCAGGAGGCACTAGCGTCAGAAAAGGGACCCCTGAGGTGAACACACATTTCCCTAAGGATCTGGCCTTACTCATCTCTGCACGGCAGCCTGGTGCCTGCAGCACCTCAGACCCTTGGCCACAGCGACCTGTTGTCACATGTCACTGAACGACAAAAGAAAAAAGGGACTGATATCTAGATCTCTAAAATAATGTAGGAAACAACGGGGAACAGGTAGGCTGGAGTCTCCTGTGGTGCTGGACTGCAGCACATCACGGAGTAGACGGCACAAGAACAGGGATTTCCCAAAGCAATACTATGACGCAGCGGTCCCCAGCCTTTTTGGCACCGGGACCGGTTTCATTGGGGACCATTTTTCCACAGATGGGGGTGGAGGGTAAGGGGCAGTTTTGGGATGATTCGATTGCACTGCATTCAAGCTCACCTCCTGCCGTGCGGCCCGGTTCCTGACGGGCTGGACTGGTCCTGGTCTGCAGCCTGGAGGTTGGGGACCCCCGGTATAAAGCACCAGCAAGAGTATCGGCTGGACACAATCTGTGCTGTGAACACATGCTCAGAACAGGTGACCTCTCCGCTGAAGAGCTGCTTATTTTGCTTTAGGGCAAAATAAAAAGGATCCTCTGATAAAATTTTCTGTAGCACCAACAATTTAAACTTGATCTTCACTATAAAACCTCCGCTCTGAAAACAAACAAGATCGGCTTACAACATGAGAGAAACTATCAGCACTGTATACGAAGGTGTTCTACCCGTCTTGCAGGAAGATTATTTTCTTACCTCATCTGTATGCATAACAAACAATTCTGCCTAACAGAGTAGCAAGTCTCCAGTGAACTCGGCACTTTATTTTCCATTCGCCACAGAATTCTGATTTTGTAATAACGGATCCAGTCTGACATATGGCGTCGAAACACACCTTCCACTTTACGAAGGGGCGGCAAAGATACATCAGCAAGGATAGAAGTAGTGCATTTAGGAAATACATCATAATCCCAAAGCCAACGGATCTCACACGGTAGCCTTCACGTTCAACACACCAGCGACACCCGAGGAGAGCTGCGGTCTCTGGCAGGTGATACGTATAGGGAAGCCGTAACACTGATGAATGTAACACTTCTGAAATGCTCACTCTTTATCAGCTAAGCCTAAAATAAGTCAGGAAGAGGACTGAAGTCCACAAGGCTGAGACCCCAGACCTGCTAGGCAGAGACGACGATAAAGGGTAGGAAGAACACTGAGCTGGGGCCGGTGCCTCGGGATTGTCGTCTTGTCCTTGTCCCCGGACGGATGACCTCGGGCAAGGGCCCTGGGCTGGGGACCCTTCATTTTAAAGTGGGGGAGCGGGCTGGACGGTTCCCACAAGTCTCTCTGGGTATGACTTTCTCTGACAACCCGGGGTCGTGTTCCGGTTGTGCAGTGAGATCTCCGACGGACCCAACTGGGCAGCTGGGCTGCGTCCAGCGCTGTCACGTGCGGGCGGGAGGCACTGCGGGGCTTCTGGTCGGGCCTCCGCCTCCTAAGCCTCACGGCCGCCCGCGCCCCAGGTTGACCGGCGATGCTGACGGGCTTCGGGCGGGGATGGAACGCATCTGCCGCCGGACACGAGGTCAGGATGGGCGGGTTTAAAAACGCCAAAATCGCGGCTATGAAGCAGCCATAATGCAAGCTCTACAGGGAAAATCCGTAACATCTTTGGGAAATGGTAAATTAACACAGTGCTTCACTAACAGAGGAAGCTAGGTACACAGATTGGCCAGAATACACACTTTTCAACCGTTCTTTGTGAACATGCACAAGAAATACACACACAGTCAGAACTCTATCAGCACTGAATGCAAATTCAAGGTCCATCAGGGTGTCCAGCCCGCGCCGCACACGGCCCAGGGTGGCTGTGAACTTGGCCCTACACAAAATCGTGAATTTACTCAAAATTTTTGGCTTTTGCTCATCAGTGTTCGTTAGTGTCTGTGTATGTAATGTGTGGCCCAGGGACCCCGAAAGGCGGGACAGCCCTGGCCACGGAGGCCCCCTGGTGCCGCTCACCCGGGCACTCACGGGGCTGACCATGGTTTCCCACGTTTGCCCGTGTGTTCACGGCCCCGCAGGAGCCAGGTGGGATTCGTTTTCACCGGTGCTGGCCGCTACGCCACTGCCTGTCAGGTCCACCTCTCCCGTCGTCCCAGGTGCCCCTGCTCCGGAGCATGTCATCCGCCCCCTCCTGTCCTCATGTGAGGGGGGCGGGTGGCCCTCTGCCCTTCGTTCGGAGAAAGACCGAACGGGTGGGTCTCTATTGTGTTCCTGTTTGAAAGCTGAGTGGACGTTCTCTCCTTTGATCCAAAGTCTAAACCTGCCCTTGTTTGTTCCTAATATTTTAATGTGATTCCTTTCTCACCTGTATTTACACAATTCTGAACATTTAATGATGATTTGCATTACAGAAATTAATCCGATTCAATAAACATGAACGTGCAAAGCAAAATTACTCTGGAAAAATCTCGTTTTTCCTAATAAACGCTACCCTTTCATTTAAGCGCGAAAATGCTTCCCGTTCAGCAGCGGGTGGTTATGAGCCTTGAAACACTTCCAGCATCTCCTCCTACCCGGGCCTGCTTTGAGAAAGTATAAAAACTCTCGCCTCCCTCCTGAGAGGGTCTCAGGACACGCGCCCTGGAGGGGTCTCTCTTGACTGGGGGTCCCCAGTGTGAAGAAACGGCACCCATGATACATGTTGCTGACCTTGGCTTTCCTGTAATTTGCACTATAGAGCAATCCATGGATGTTGGCTTCTCAAGGTATAAAATTGTTTTCATGTGTGTTTTTATATTACTGAATATGCTTTCCAAACTCTGGAGCCCCGCCCATGCTGCTCCTCGTTCCTCACGAAATGCTGACGCAGTTCTTCGTGGGGACATGACGTCTGCCCCTGGAGACCCCCTGAGCCAAAGCGAACACAGCTCCCGCAGCACGGGGCCTGGCAGAGAGAGCGCAGGACCTGCGCCCGGGCAGACGGCATTTGATTTGATACACGGAGAAACCGCGCTGCTGAAAAATGGCGTGTGAGGATGAATACATTCTGATTACAAACCAAATTATTTAAGCTTTACACTTGAAAGCTAATGCGGAGCCTCGTTTTTAAAAGGATCTGCTGAGACTGTCATGTGTACAACACCTCCTTTACACGGGTCCCTTACCGCCGTCACAAATGACATTGCCTTAGTTTGTAAACGTTTTCTTCACTTATTGGACTTACAGAGTTATACCCTTATTTTTTTTTTCATCCATTCTCAGGCATTTAGGACTAGAATTTTTAGACTTTTCTAAATAAAATTTTTATCGGTTTCCACCTCGTACAGCGGCTTGGAATTGAATCTATCTGCCCTGTAGAATTGCCAAGCGTAACAAATATTTCTGACTAATGCCACAAAATAAAGTTTTAATGGGACTGTAAAACAGACAGCCAGGTCTCCAAAGGCTGACAGAGTGAGACTCGTGTGCTCCCCGGAGCTGGAATAACACCTGACTTTAAAAAGGAGTTCTCGAGACGATACGGATGCACTTCTTCCCACATCTTAACAATGCTTTCCTGCGCCAAGGCTAAGCAGACCCGACAGATACACATAGAAGAGGTCTCCCCCACGGCCCATGGCTGAGGGCTTGAGCAAACTGCTTCGGTGCTCTGGTGGTCGACTCCCCCAAAAGGCACGGGAGTTTGAACCCGTCCGCTGGTGGCCCCAGGGAGGGCCCGCCCCCGCGGCGGTCAGTACTGCGCATCGATGAGCTTCGCGATGGTGTTCAGCTGGATGTTTGAAGCTCCTTCGTATATCGTACCTTAAACACAGGGGACAACGGGGAGCGCGCTCCCGGTCAGGCGTGGACGTGGGAAACAGCCCTACAGGTGCCACCTCTGCATTTGCTACAAACTGTTCCTGGGGGCGTCACCCCACGTGCCCTGACTGCGCTCTCCGACAGAGTGATTGTGCCCGAGAGATGACAATTTTCCATCGGGAAATTAAATTCCGGTTCCAGACTCGGCATTAAACAGGCGAAGGCTTTCGCTCCGGAACTATCGGCGCCAAAGCCGGGCTCGCCGTTCGGGGACAGGCGGCTCCCGACCCCGCGGTGTCGCACCTTCCTCCCCGGGGGCAGAGCACCGAGCGCTCAGGCTGGGGCCACTTACCTTCGGAAACTAAAGCTTGGGTTTCAAAGGACAGGGTTAATTAAGCAAATCCAAAATATTAACATTTTTAGCAAAGGAAAAATGAATACAGATTTCGGGGTGGTTTGACTGAAAGGCCTGTTGAGACATTTGAAACGGCAATTTGATGTTTTTAAAAAATATAAGTCCATTGTTTTGAAGGGAGATGGTTGGGGGGGGGGGGACCCAGCCACAGAAAAGATGTGCACGACGCTGCGGGCAGGACACCGGCCTCTGCTCGGGTGCCAGAACCAGCGCCACCACCCAAACACAGCAGCCCAGACGCCGGAGGAAGCAAACGGAACAAAACAAGACGGAGAAAATCCACTTACCGATCTTCGCGTCTCGGAAGTATTTTTCCACTGGGTAATCTTTGGTGTAGCCTACGCCGCCCATCCACTCGACACATTTACTCGTGATCAGTCCCGCAACCTGCCCAAAAAGCAAGCAGCTGATCACTTGCTGAAGCCACACGACTTCAGCGTTACGGACACTCTTGGGGTGCAACGTGGTGGGCAGGTAAAGTGGAGATCTAGCAGTCCAGCGTTGGAAAGGGAGGTGGAGGCAAGGGATTAAGTTAAATGCACTCGTGAAGCCACAGAATGACTAAACTTGGCACAAACTGCTGAGGCTGGGAAACGGCAGCCCAGCGACATGGCAAAGTCCCCCGGCCCACACTGGTGCTCAGTACAGGAGGTGCATGTGCAACCTGACTCAGGCACCGGGAACGTGGGGTTCCCACTGCCCCTCCCCGCGGTGCTCCCAGGGCGCTCCCATGCCCCACCGCGGAACCACGTGGTGACGGGACTCAGACGAGGCCCAGCAGGGGTCTGATGATGATGGACGGGCCTTCCACCTGAGGCAGGTGACTTGGTTTCCACCTAAGACCCTGTGAGAGCTTTGAGGCCTCCCAGAATCAAAGCACCTTCCTGCGGAAGCTTTGCTTTTCCTCCGCCGCTCCTGCAGGAACGGTGAGGTCCTTGTTATCTTACCTGAAGAGCAAACGAACGCTCAGCCAGCGTCTCTGAGTGAAGAGCTGAGTAAATGCACACCTGAACTTCCGTTTCCTCCTCACCTCTGACGCGTAGTACTTGGCCATAGCGGCCTCCTTTACGAACGGCTTTCTGGCGTCGACGAGGCGAGCGGCGTTGTAGGTCAGCAGCCTGGCGGCCTCCAGCTGGGTGGCCGCGTGGGCCACTTGGTGCTGGAGCCCCTGGGACACAGAGGGAGGCCCAGGTTAGGGAGCCACGGCTCCTGACACCACAGCTTGGCCCCAGGAGCCTGCCCGGGTGCGGACCACTCTGACCGACTCAAAATACACCCAGAGGACACGCATATGCATTTTGTCAACACACTTTAAAACCCCCCATCTGAACTGCACTGTGCTATAGGCACTGTTGAAGGATTTTTCATAGCTCGTGTAATTCTTCGTAACTGTGAAGATTTGAAAATATAAATGAGCTCACAGTTAGGGTTAACAATTTGGTTTATCTGTAATCATTATTTTCAACCCTTTCTATGATCCAGACTGAGGTTAAATGGAATTCCAGCAGAGCAAAAATTTGAACACATTTTTCATTTGCTTGGATTGACAAAATTCTGCTCCTGCACACGGTCCCCCCCTCAGGGAGCCCCTCGTCTGGAGCGAAGACATGACCGCAGGCAACGCAGAAACCCAATCACTCGAGAGTGAAGCAGTTAGGAAAAAGCTCTCCTAACTCCGATCAAAGCTTCCCACGGGTATATAAAACTAGTCATGTTGCTCTGCGTGATCATATTTGGAAGAGTTTTCTTTTAATGACCCATACTAGGCATCTTCAAAAACGCCATGGTCACAGGCATTAGCAGGCCTGGCCCTCCTCCCTCCCTCCCGCCATGTCAATGAAAACACAGCTTCCTGTGCGCAAAGGAGACCCGCAGCCCCCCTCACAACGGTGTCCGAGTTCTGCCCCCTTCGTTGCAATCTGTGCGGTGGCTGGCTCGGAGAAAGCACTCGAGCATAATGAAGTGAAGATGAGACCAGAAGCCATGCCAAAGAGCCTGTGGTTCTGACACGTCACCGCTGTGTGGCCCTGTACAGTGTCCATGAGCTGCGGTAGACCCTGGCCAGGCCCGGTCCGCTCGCTGTCTCCAGGCCTTGAACGGACTGCGCACAGCCTGAGCTCGGAGCCCCTACAGGCGCGCAGCCTGTGTGTGCCTGTGCGATGCCTGTCGTTCTCGTCAAACCGAAGGGGAAGCAGCCAGGCAGCGCTGGTGACGCAATAAGCTGGCCTGGGAGCCCAGAGCTGCTTACAGGGGGATTTTGCAACCTTGTATAGCAATTCTTCTGGATTATGAGGGGGCGTGCTCGAGTAAGCCCGGCGAGCTAACACTCCAGTCTTCCCACCTGGTGGCACCGTGGGAGGACAGGAAGATTGCTATTGCCACCAATTAATAATCCCCCGATGGCCTGGGGAGCTTGGAGAAGCCAGGCCATTGGGCCAGGCCAGTGTTACCCAACGTGCTTGACTTAAGAGCCTCGAGTTTGCACGCACGGCAGCCAAGTGTGCCTTCTAACCAATGGGCGTGTCAGACAGAGTGGGGTCCTCTGAGGACTGATGCACACCTCTGGGCTGACTCCCAACAACTGTTCATCTCTGGAACTCGTGTTAAACCCAGGCAATGCGGTAACGCTTTACCCATCTATCTTATTCCAGATCACTGGAGAGAGTAGGCAGGATGATCTTTATCTTGCCGATGAGGCAGTCAGGGCTTAGAGAGGCCAAGGGAACTTGTCCAAGGCCTAAAGCTAGTAAAACAGAGCACCAGGACTTGAACCCAGGCCCTGGATCTCACGAAGCTGCGAGGACACAGCTCCAAAGCTCTCACCAGGTATCCCGGGTGATGACACAGCTGGGCCCCAGGGGCTGCTGCTCTGCCCTGGAGGAGGTCAAGGTATCCACAAGCACGTGCCCTGAGATCTAGTCCTCCCTCCCTCCCACGGCTTTGTAACGCCGCTGTTCATCAACAGGGAGACAGGGGCGTCCAGTCCAGTAGAAAGATGTTAATGATTAGATACCTGAAAGTCAAATAATCTTTTGCCAAACTGTATCCTTTCTTTAGTGTATGGAACGGTGTAGTCAAAACATCCTTGAGCCAATCCCAGCATCTGTTTAAAAAAAAAATCAGGATTTCTTATTTTGTTATAAGTTCATGCTTTTAATGATTCAAGTTATAAATTCCTTTTTGCGGGCAAATCGAAGAGTTTGGGGAGGGAAGAACCCGAGATCCCTAGGCAGTGAGGTGTGCGTTAACAACCTTCATCCACCGTGTTGCAGAACCCCACGTCCAGAACGGGGAGAAAAAGAGTCACTTCCCGTGAAAAGGAGTGTCTCTAACTTCAGCACAGCGGGAACTCCCCAGTGGGGCCGCGCTCACAGAACCAGGCTACTTTTCAGAAAACTTCCCCTTCCTGCTCCGGTTTGCCCGGCGACAAAGCCAGCCACAGACACCGCTCGGAGCTGGCTTCACAGACTGCGGTGCAGGGGCGCCCTGGATGGAGCCTTCTACGGGCCCGGTGTGGAAGGCCCCTTCTCACCCTTCCATCCGCCTGTCCACCTGAGCAGGGTTAGTCAAGCCTTCGGCTGCGAGAGTGTTAGGACATGGAAGAGCGGTGTTTCTCAAGCCTGGCTGCAGTCGGAACCGTTTGGGGGGTGCTTGGGGACAGAATGCCCACTCGGGGGTCTAACGACGGAGCCCAAACCCGGGGAGGGGAGTGGGTGTGGCCTGAGCTCCAACCAGCAGGTTGGAAACTCCTCAGGTGATCTCCCGCGGAGTGGGGGCTGAGAACAACTCGGAGAGAGCCCGTGGGGGAGACAGTAACCTGCCCACGTGAAGAACAGGGCAGGACGTGCGTGCTGGCAGTCAGAGCTGAACTTCCTCGCTGCTAAACCATTTCCATATCCATTGAACGATGCGAGCTCGGAAATGGTTTCTAAATTTCAGCACCAGCTAGCTGTTCAATCACTATCTAATTATGTCAAACTACATAGGCTTCAAAAAAAAGGGAAAGAGAATCAATAGTTAAAGCTTTGGGGGGAAACTCCCGCACACATCAATATTTCATTAGTATCCGTTCACATTTTCCTTCAGCCTTTTAACGGAACTTTCTGGAGAACGGGGCGTCACGCTGAAAATCAAGGAACAAAAACAAACAAGCGGAACTCCAGAGGAACCGGTTTGAGTGCGGCCCCCTCACTGCGCGTTTGGCTGTGACATGGGGTGACGTCATTACACCCTCACAACGAAAGTTTACGGTCTGTCCGTCATGTCCCTCACGGACATGGAAATTAAAACGGTCAGCTGTCAATCCAAGTAGGCCTTGCCACCTCCGTGAAATGGTCTCGCTGCAAATACTGAGGAACTAAGTTCTCTTCGATCCCAGAGATTTGAGGACTGGTGCCTTCAGTTTCGCTGTGACACAGGCCTCTGTCACTAAGGCACCCATGGTACCAACCAAGAAATGATCACCGCCTGGCCATAACTCCTAATTAGGTCACAAGAAGACTTGGAGCAATGAGTAAAATGCAAGCCCAGGCCGTGTATTTCACTAGCAGAACATCCGTTTTATTTATGTGTCTTGGCACAATGGGAGCCAGTCCCGTGCTGCCATATTTGATGAAGCCGAGCCACAGGAAAACTTGGAAGAGAACAGATGCGCCGATTCTCTCCAGCGACATCCAGTTTTGCGGGGAAGTGCGCATTGTAATCTAAGGATATTTTGTTGGCAAATTAACAGCAGTGAAAAAATCTAGAGCAATACCATCACACTTAACTAATCCAACAGTTAATACACGTGCAGTATCTTCAAAATCTAAAAGCTCTCCAGTTTTTGAATTCTGGATACTCCCTGTTTAAAAGTAAATAAATATATTCTACAAAAATGACAATTTATACTAAAACCAAAGACGATTCATTTTCTCAATTTAGAAAATAACTGATGTCCCAATAGAAATAGGTAATACGCATTACGAAGAACAAACACGGTAAAAACCTGTATAGTTCTCATCTCACCTATCTATTTAATTTAATTGTGGCTATTTTATTTCAAGCGTCACATCCATACAAGAACCGCCTGATTTTCACATGCAAAACCCTAATCAACAAATACTTCATTATCCGTAGATTAGCAACTTTTACGACATAGTACAGTATTATTTATCGTTAATTAAAACAACTTTCTTCCAGAATGAGTTTCATGCTTTGAATAGTTGATTCTTTTAAAAGGCGGAATTAACCAGGGGGACACTGGTTAATAAAATTGTATATGTTCAAAGCAGACAACCCTGCAGTGGCACATCATCTGTGTGCCACACTGTGTGTTCGCCACCCCGAGTCGGGTCTCCTTCCGTCACCATATTTATCCCCCCTTCCTTCCCCTGTCCGGGCTCCCCACCTCCTCTTCCCTCTTCCCTCTGGTAATGACCAGACCGTTGACTATGATTTTTTTCCTTAACCCCTTCACCTTTTCCACCCAGCTGCCCACCACAGCCCCTCTGATAACTATGAGTCTGTGGAAAAGCAGATGTTTGAAAAACACACCGTGTGTGTGCCCTGGCCGGGCGGCTCAGCCAGCTGGAGCACCGCCCCACACACCACAGCTTTGCGGTTTGGACTCCTGGTCAGGGCACGTGCCTAGGCTGCAGGTTCGGGCGCGTCTGGGAGGCAACTGATTGATATTTCTCCCACATCAATGTCTCTCTCTCTCCCTTTCTCTCCCCCCCTATCTAAAAATCAAAAGAAACATATCCTCAGGTGAGGATAAAAAAAATACCGTGTTTATGATATATTTTAGAAGTTCTCAATCCAGGTATTGGATAACACTTTAATGTTCTTTTTTTTTAATTTTTAAATTTTTTATTTTTTAAATTTTATTTTAGTCATTGTTCAATTACAATTTTCTCCTTTTTACTCCCAATCCAGCCCCCCCCATTCCCTCCCATTATCACCCTCCCCTTAGTTTGTGACCATGTGTCTTTTAAGTTTGTTCCCGTGAACCCTTACACTTTAATGTTCTTAAAACAGAAAAACTGCTACCACTAAGCCACTGTTTGGTTTTCGGGACATTACATAATCAACCCAACGGAATTGTAAAGGAACACAGAAGCCCTTCTTTGGCCTTGTGAAAGGAACGGGCGCCCTCTTGTGTTCGCAAGCCTCCCCAGACTCCTGGGTTTTACTGCATTTTCCCCTCCCCACGCGTGCACCGACCCGCTCCGTGGGGGAGTCCCGGGCAAAGCGGGGCTGACCTGGGCAGCGATGCCTATCCTGCCCTCGTTAAGGCTCCCGATGGCGTACTTATAGCCGTGCCCGAGTTGGCCCAGGATGTTGGCTTCTGGAACCTGAAAAAAAAATGCAGTTATTTCTCAATTTAGTTTCATAGAATTCATTTTGATTGTATATTTTTAAATGCGCACATGCTGCCAACCCGTGTGATATTACTCCAGCATCCACATCAGCGCCAAGGAAATCGGCGGCTGCGTCTCTGCGTCTCTCATTGAACCGTTCCCCACCCAGCTCTTGGAGAGACCCAGGACACCACAGCGCCCCCCAGAGCCTGGCGAAGGAATGCATGAACCTGGAAAAGGAATCCCCTCCAACTCATCGGTAACACGAAAAGAGTAACATTGTTCCCAGTTCTTATCTGCATGCTGTGGTGTGAGATACATAAAGAATGACAGAACATATGTAAGTAGTTGGCAAGCATGGGCAGTAATCCTTTCTTCTGCTGAGATGAGATTATCCTCAAAAATTAACTGATGGGTGTGTTTACGCACGTGTCCATACAGAGGAAGGGAATGGGGAGAAGATTGTAATGTTTGTTCATAATTTTTAAAAATCTACACTGGAAATAAAAAAGAATACAGCTAGCTTCATGATGTGGACAGTTAGGGGAGAGAACGGGCAGGCAAGAGAAAGTGGCCAGAAGGAAGCCAGCTGGAGAGGTGGGGGGCCTCAGATGACATCTGCAAAGACAATCCGCAAGCACGTGCACTCAGCCGCGTGCGGGGAAGATCAACTTGATAGGAGTGGTAGAGACTGCTGGGTCCACAGCCCGCCCGGTGGGGGGGGGGGGAGGGCGGGGGTGGTCCTGAAGCCTCAGCATTCTGGCGTGTCTCTGCCTCATCTGCAACAGCCTCCACGCTCACTGGGCAACAGCCCCATCTTGTGGCCTTTGGGGTAGCGGACACCAGGCTTCCTTCCCCGAAGCCGAGTTCGGTTTACAAGGGTCAAATTTACTGTCACCAGGGCTGATTCTTGGGACTGGCTCCCGAGGCCACGCTGCGGGACCACAGGGCTTCCACTCCCGGCTTGAACTCTCGTGAACAGTGGATTCGGTCACGCCCTTTTCCAAAACCCTCTCCGTTGCATGCTTACTGTTTGGGCGCCTTCCCTGCATGTCTGCGGGACAGGAGGTTCCACCTGAACCTGGTTTCGCCTCAGTCGACATTTCCCTGGAAATTCGCAGATACCCACCTTGACGTTTTCAAACGTGAGTGGGCAGGTGGAAGAAGCTCTGATCCCCAGTTTGTTTTCGGCTCTCCCTATGTGCAAGCCTTCGGTATCCCGGTCGACTACGAAGCAGGTGATGCCTTTATATCCCTGAGAAGAAGATTTAAAATGTTATCATCACTCGGGTGGTAAGGTCCCTTGTCTCCAAAGAGCTCAAAGTAAACAGAAAAGTGAAAACCAACTTCAGCAGTGAATCCTAACGGACTCAGAACTGCAACATGTACGCACGAAACAAGGATGATTAGAGGGCATTCGACTCAAAAGCAAGAACTTTACTACTGCTGCCTTTACTTTTGCAGAAACCATTAGGGATATGAAACTTATTAAGTTATGCTACAGTATTCTATGATCCCGAGAACTCCGTGTTCTATATTTAATTTTATTAAGCACTTTGGAGTTTCAAACTTTAATTCAATTAAATGTTACATCAGAGAACAAGACCAAAGTTAAAATGCATTTATTTTGCTATAAGTCTATTTTCCAACGGAATAAAATAGCCTTAAAACTAAATGTACTAGCTAGGGACTTCAATTTTTCATGATTAAATAGGAAAACTGAAATTCTACAACATTAAAAATCACTATCCCCTGGCTGGCGTAGCTCAGTGGATTGAGCATGGGCTGCGAACCAAAGCATCACAGGTTCGATTCTCAGTCAGGGCACATGCCTGGGTTGCAGGCCACAGCCCCCAGCAAACACACATTGACATTTCTCTCTCTCTCTCCCTTTCTCTCTCCCTTCCCTCTCTAAAAAATAATAAATAGCACGGGCTGCAAACCAAAGTGTCCCAGGTTCGATTCCCAGCCAGGGCACATGCCTGGGTTGCAGGCCATGACCCCCAGCAACCGCACATTGATGTTTCTCTCCCTCTCTCTCTCTCTCTCTCTCTCCTCCCTTCCCTCTCTAAAAATGGATAAATAAAATCTTAAAATATATAAAATAAAAATAAATAAATAAAATCTAAAAAAAAAGAACTAGAGTGTAAAAGACACCAAATTAAAAAAAAAATTACCACCCTATGACACATTAGGAATAGTCAAGGGTTCTCCATGCACAGTGGTTACAGCAGCAGCATTTAGGCGGTCAGGAAGTAAGAGGGTGAAAAGATGAGAACCGTCTAACATTTTTGGTGCTGAGGAGGAGGAGGAAGTTGAGGCTAAGTCCTAAGGAAAGGAAACGGAAATAGGAAACAAGGGCACAGAGGAGAGGCGGGGCGAGGGGAAGCGAAGAAACCTCGCTTGCAAACCCGCCTTGGAAGGGTCCGCGTTCGCCATCACCAGGAAGAGGTGCGCGTGCTCCGCGTTGGAGATCCACATCTTGGAGCCGTTGATGACGTAATAGTCCCCCTTCTTGTCGGCCCTGGTCTTCAGGGCAAACGAGTCGCTGCCCGCGCCGGCCTCTGAAAGGCAGAAGCTTCCCACCTACACGCGGGAGGAGAGACACCCCCGATGAACAGCTGGGTTTATGCTCCGTATGACAGCTGCTCACACTCACGGCAAAGTAAACGCGTGTACATCAGACGTGCAGCTACTTTTAAAACCTGTATTCATCAGAACAGCAACGGTGCTCCAACAGCACTGTTTCCCAGAACACCCTACTGGGCTAAGGCAGGCTTAAAGACCTACGCACACGTATTCAGTGTGAAGTTTAATCACACTGGTTCGAACAGTTACAGTAGAAAGACATCTCCGTGTGAATGAGACCACCAATGAGGGATTGGGAAATAGAATTGAGACAAAAAAAATAACACTTTCACTGTCTCATGACTACTCTTGAAACGTCTAAGTGGCAAGAGAGAGGCAGAGTGCATTTTTCAGGCGGTGCTCATGTATTGAGTATTTATTGCTTGAGTAGTCGATGGTGCTGCGCTGTGGGGTGGAATAGTCAACATCACAGCGACTCTTCTCCTGAAAACTAAGTTAAACGTCAGAAAGATCAAATCCGTTTCAACCTCTCACGTCAGCTCACTTTGTCCGTGGCGAGCCTGGTCAGGTAGGCGGCCTTCTGTTCCTCCGTCCCGTGGTTTTCGATCAGCTTGTCGACGACTGTGTTCTGCACGTCGCACAGCACAGCCACCGCGGCATCGACTTTGGCCAGCTCCTCCACCGCCAGGACGAAGGAGGAGAACGAAGCTCCCGTCCCCCCGTACTTGGTGTCCACGTTGATGGCCATCAGCTGCGGGGACACGAGGACACGCAGGTCCAGAGAGCAGTTTTTGCAGGGCAGAATGTCCCGCCATACCCAGTCAACACATGCATTGTGGCCATACACATTCTTAGTTTCTAAATTTGCATGCATTTTTTATGTATAGATAAAACGTAAAACTATATGCATCTGAAAAGGATGAAATAATGACATGCGACAACTATGTTTCCATGTGTGATCTAAAACATGGAAACAAGGGTGAGATGCTTTGAAAGATACTGGGATGGAATGATGAGAAAGCGTCTGACACAAATGTATCCTGATGACCCTCATTGCTAAGAACTGTTGCTGCCCGTTTGAAACCTTCAGGTGCGGCTTTGGTCTGGCTTTTCAGCGTGGCCCCTGCTGCTGACCTCAGCGCCGGGAGGAAACTGAAGAAAGGTGCTGCCCCTAGTGGGAGTGTCTGGTTTCCCTGGGCATAGTCTCTTCCAGCCGGGCCCTCCCACCCTCACTCCTCGACAATTCTACGGCCATTCCTTTTGAGGCCACCGTAGCAAGTCCAGGCGGCCAGCAGACAACATCTGGTGGCGCTGCCCAGGACCGCACTAGACCAGGCCCGGGTGCCCGCTAGCTCGCCCAGCGCCGGCCCCGGCTCCCGGCAGCGGTTGGGCCATTCCGCAGCTGCACCCAAGTCTGGGCCACGGAACGTCCACAGCGCCGGAGCCCACGGCACTCCGGAGCTCTGCGTCCTCACTTCGGGCAGACATCGTGCGCCCGCGTAATTCCAGCCCCAAAGCTGCGACAGGTAACAGGTAAACCCTTCCTCCCGTTCTCTCCAGACACTTTGGAGTCCCACCCGAGGCAGTCCGGGTGGTGTTCCGAGTGGCCGGGAAACTGGGCTGGAGTGAGGGGAGACCCCTGTGCTAGGAGGGAGGAAGGGGTGGGGCACTCGGTGCCCCTGCAGCCTGGGGCGGGCAGGGCAGCTGTCCGATGGTGTCCCTGACGGCTGTCAGAGGCACCGCTTCTCCAGGAAAAGTCACCATTTCTCCTACAGCGGGAACACTGTTTTTGTCAGCTACTGCGGCAGGCGGCCGCGCTGCGACAACAGGGACAACAGGCGTTAGGAGTCAGGTGAGAAGCTGGTGGGGGATGTGCACCCCCGCGGACCCCTGCGAGGACGCCAAGTCTAAGCGAGAGCGGCCCGTGGGGCCCGCAGGCACCTCACTGCTGCGGACGACTGAGAACCAGCCCCCCCCCCCCCCCAGGAGAGAGATGCCGAGACCGGACGCCTGAGACCTCCCAGGGCGCCCCCAGCGTCTGCACACAGCGAAGGCCACACCTGCCTGAGAGCTGGCCTCGCAGGTGCGGCGTGACCCACCTCAGCGCCCCATTGGATTCCCTTTTCCCAAGGGTTTCACTGCTAAGAGGAAGTTGGGGAAATCTCTACTATTCATGGTATTAAAAAAAGCGGGTCTCCTTCAAACGGGAATAAAACGATTTAGTGAGGTGGAAACGGCTCTTTTCCAAACAGTACAATGGACGAGATTTAGGCCAACGGCTCTGAATAGGAGCTGTTAGTTCCGAGACATCCTTCGTATTTAAAATAAAAAGTAGGTGTCGCTTCACACCCGTGGAGGAGGCGAGCTGATGAGTGGCAAGATGTTCGGTGTTCTCCCTGGAACCGCCCCCCCCCCCCCCCCCCCAGTGTGGATGGACGGCCACGGTGCTCCTATTCCCGAGCTGTGTGGCTTGAAGAGCTGGAAGGCGGCCACCCCGGGGAATGGGGGATTCAGATGTGGCCTTTGCCTCAAATTCGCCACATACCTAGGGATTCGGGTAGAATGTTTGTTTGCTCTACTCTGAAGCTCACTGCGGGCGGGGCCCTCAACCTCGGCGCCACTGAGCTGAAGCATTCCGTGGTGGCGGCGGCTGTCTTGCGAGATGCTCAGCTGCGTCCCTCACCTCTGCCCCACCAGACGCCTTGCGAGATGCTCAGCTGCGTCCCTCACCTCTGCCCCACCAGACGCCAGGGGCGCGCCCAGCTGTGACAACCAAAAATGGCCCCGGACACTGCCTGATGTCTCTTGGGGACAAGACAGCTCCTGGACAGGTGGGTACCGATGGTCTAAAGAATTCCTCTCTCTCTTGCTGCTAACCTTTTCCTTCGAAAGCACAGTACTTCTAATGTAAATTTTTAATTCGATTAAAAAAAAAACCTTCAGGATCTCAATCGAAAAGAGAACACAGATAATTTTCACTAGGAAATGAAGAGCTCATTATGCTATCATTAGAGTTCCTAAATTGAAAAGTAGAGATACATTTTTAACCCTCGAAAGTATTTACAAAAGTTTGAAATTAGAAAAATTATGAATTATGTACCCCTTGTTGGAACAATCCTTGTATTACTGATTTCTCCATTTTTGAATTTTCGTCCATGGTTGAAACCAAAGGAGCAACCTGTTCCTGGGCAAATTTTTTCACTGCAGGAAATAAAAAACACTGGTAAGTCTTTATTCTGTTAGTATGACATGCATGATTTTAAAAAAATTTTTAAAGTTCATGTCAAAGAATCCCATCCACGTACACAGGTGAACAGACCCGCCCATCAAGTCACAGGTCATGTGATTTCACACGTGGACCCCGCCCGGGGCCAGAGGCGTGGCCAGGTGCCACGGAGAAGCCTGCTCACCTGAGTTCTTGATCATCATCTCCTCGTCGGTGAACGTTTGCAGGGGGGCGCAAGGGAGCCCCTCACTGGTTATACTGGGCAGAGCTTCTGGCTGGGAAGATTTTAGGGCCCGTGGAGGAGTCTTCCAAGAGCACAGGCAAGTTGGGAAGTTTCTTCTTAGCTGTAACAACCGTCCCCAGGGGAGAGAGAGAAAACACACACACACACACACACACACACACACGGTAAGAAAAGTAAGTGTCAGAACACTGGTTCCTTTGGGAATAACTCTGTAGTTCACACTTATACCATGTGTCACCAAAAAGGGGAGCTTAACGTTGCCTGTTTTAAAACTCGCTGTCTCGTGAGCAGACACAGAAGCTGGCTTGCCAACACAGAACTCCTTCGTCCAGCAATGAGCTGTTCCACATAAACGCATTTCCCAGACAGTGAACTTGTACCTCAGAGAAACAGAACTCCTGATGGAACTCAGGCTCAAGTCCAGGCTAGTTTTGTTCCTCTGGCTTCTCAGCAGCAAGAGACAGCGCAGCACAAGGAGCCTTAGGAGAACCAGCTCTGGGGTCTGAGAGGACTAGTTTCGAACCCCAGCGCCTGGTGTTAATATAACTACGTGGTCCTGGGCGTGTGGTTTTTAACCTCAGTTAAAATCTCCCAGTGCTTGTTTCCCGCGCTGTCAAACGCGGAGAATTGCTGAGGGTTAGTGAGAGAATCCACAGGGAAGGGCTGAGCGCAGGACCCGCCCACCTTAACGACAGATTTCACCGTGACTTGTGCTAAGATTCGGCGGGTGGTCATGGCAGGAGCGGCCGCAGCGGCCGCAGCAGCTCCCCCGTCCAACTGCAAGGCTTTCCCTGCCCCGGCGCCCCAAACCCGTCAACTTGCCAGCCCCACTCAGCAGTGGGTTTGCTACCGTTTTATGGAAGAAAGAGACCATCCAAGTTTACATGTTTGTTGTACCTTTCCAACTTTCTTCTGTAGAATTTTAGGACCGGGGGAACAAAAAAGGTATTGGCCATTTCCCGAAGCTAAAACCATGCTAAGGAGAAGAAGCCAGCCACCAAAGAGCACATGTCATATATGATTCTGTTCATAGGAAAACCCGGAAGAGAGAAATCCAGAGACAGAAAGGTGAGCGCGGGGTCACCTGGGGCTGGGGCAGAGGGGAGGGGGCCGTGCAGGAGGCCACAGGGGTCTCTCTGGGGCGGCGACTGTCAACCTTTTCCATCTCACGGCACACATAAGCTACTGTAATTACTACTAACATTGTGCCACTACTAAAAATAATTTCCTCTTTGCGGATACGACAGAGAGTTGCAATTCTGACACGTTCGCGCTGGACAGATGATGTTGGGCTGGACAACAGAAGGGACAAGAGGCGCGAGCCCCTGGCGAAACAGCCGGGCACTGCGTGTTTTAAAAACCCCTGCGGCACGCGGCTCGGAAACTGCTGCTCTGGAGGACGAGGTGCTCCAGGGTTGAATCACGGTGGTGGCTGCACAGCCCTGTACCTTCATGGAAAATCATTATATTGTACATTTTAAAAGACTAAATTTTATGGCATGCAAATTATTGCTCAATAAAGCTGCACAGAAAAAAAAATTAGCACTTTCCTTTTATTCGGCAAAGATGACGAGGGGACGCCCTCAGCCCCGGCCCACACCTGGGAGCGCCCGGTGCACCCAGAGGATACGTGGCACAGAGGGAAAGGGAACTCTCCCCAGCTTCTGAGAGGCGTGTGGTTGAGACGGGACAACGAGATACACGTTCTGGAACAGGCTGTCAAGAACGGGCATGGCTCGGTCGGTTGGGCGTCTTCCCAGGAGACAAAAGGTTGCTGGTGTGATGCCCAGTGAGGACACGTGCCTGGCTTGTGGCCCGGTCCCGGATGGAGCCCGTGTGAGAGGCAACTGATGGATGTTTTTTCTCCCTCTCTCCCTTCCTCTCTAAAAATAATACAATCTTAAGGGGAAAATAAAAGAAACAAAGCAAATGCAAGATTAAAAAGCAAATGCGCCCTGGCTGGCGTAGCTCAGTGGATTGAGCTCGGGCTGTGAACCAAAGTGTCGCAGGTTCGATTCCCAGCCAGGGCACATGCCTGGGTTGCAGGCCACGGCCCCCAGCAACCGCACATTGATATTTCTCTCTCTCTCTCTCCCTCCCTTCCCCCTCTAAAAATAAATAAATAAATAAAATCTTAAAAAAAAAAGCAAATGCATTTATCACCGCATTATATTTCCTCAAGATTACACGGACACACTGAAAAGCGAACTGCTCCAAACAGAGCGGAAACGAGAGTCGCCGTGTCGGAAGCCGCTGGTGATCCTTCCTGCGCGTCCGCCCGTCCCTGGGGTTCGGTGCCGGGAGTACGTGCATTCTACTCCGGGTTTAACTGGGAAAAAGAAACAGTGGCCCAGACAGAAGAGAAATGCGTATGTCTGAGTTTTTCTACTTAACTGTGCTTTGTTTTGGGAATCAGGAGACAAAGGTTAGGGCAAAGGTGCACAGAACGCTTTTTTTTTTCCTCGTTAAAACTGGGACATGGACGCTCCGGACCAGAGAGGAGGACGGGGTACACCAGGCACTGTCTTCTTCCCGATGACACGGGTGGGGGGAGCGGAGAGGAGGGCAAGGAGAGGAGAGGTAGGAAATGGGAGCGTAACCGGCCGGGAAGGAGGGGAGTGTTGCCAGGGAGGGGCAGCTCTGGAGCGGCAGGCACCAGGAAGGAAGGAGGACCGGAGGAAGGAGGACCGAACCGGAGCAGGAACAGAACCCCATGGGAGGGAAGAGAAGGGCGGTGCGCTTCGGCTGCGCGGCCGGTGGTGGAGTCGTGGAAGGGCCCCTCCACACACACTCGAAGGAAAGGGCCAGCCGTCTTCCCCACAAGAGGCTCCTGAAACGCACCTGTAACATTTCAAAAACCGCAATCCATTGCCCACGTTTCTCGCTGCTGGGGGAGATGACCTACTAAGCCCACTACAGAATTCTTCGCGTCTCCCAGTCAATGTATGATCACTCTCACTAAGTTCATCTTGAGCAGGAAGTCCACCACTGAGAAACTTAAGTAGCCGGTGGGGCCTAAGATGAGGTTCCTTCGTTCCCGCTGACGCTGTTGTGACGTCCTCGCCCCCCGTGTTGCCGCTGAGCAAGCACCTGACTGTTGAACACACGGCAGCTGTGTCGGAGTCCCAAGATGCGCTCACAGAGGCAAGCGCGCCTGGAAAAGGACGAGGCGGCACGCCAGCGCAGGGCGGGGCTGCTGGCAGCCCAGCAGAACGCGCAGGGGCCCTGTGCTAAGTGAACGGAGTCCACTTAACCGTCATCGCGGAACTGCAAGTGTCCCCTGCACTGACTGGCAGGAAGAATTCCCCTTCCACGGGACAGTCTTCGGTAAAGGAAACGTCTCCTCTCCCCGCCGGCAGCCACACGGCCCGAGGTTGCCACGGTGATTTCCGACTGTCCCCTGCCCTCCAGGGTGGACCTCAGCCTCTGCGGCTTTGGGATCCACTCCATCAAAATGATTTCCCACAGTTATAACCCGCTGCACCACATCATCACATTTTTCTGTGGAGAGCAGCAACTGCTCCTTGAGTGGAGCGATGGTTATTTATGCCTTGCCAAGGAGCGTGAGTCCGTCTCCTCCTCAGCCCAGCAGGGCTCTGCCGCACTCACAAGTGCCGGGGCCCGAGCCTGGGGCCTGTGGACCCCTGTGGACGGATCGAGAGTCCACGAACTTGGATGGGGTTACAGTGATACCTTTATCTCACTGCCCTCCGACCGAAATACTGCACTTTCTAGGCAACGAGTTACAGTAGCGTTAGGCATTATCTGTGGCTGTCGCCGAAAGAAATGACAGATATTTTAATATCACATAACAGGTGGTCCAAATATCCTGAAATATTGTGGGTGTTCATTACTACCTCAAAATTATACAGTTATTCAAACTGTTGTCAGATTTTATTTAAGAAGCAAATATTACTGTTACAATTTAAAAATATTTTAATAACTTTTATTACAGTTTATTTCCTTTGTAACTCATATATGAACTTATGCATTTAAAAGTATTTTGAGAAAAGGTCTATAAACCTTACTACATTGCTGTATACCAGAAATTTTCAACGGGCGAGCCACAAGAACTCCTAACACGCGCAGCACCTGACTGTTTAGTCAGGGGCACGGACCTCTTTCCCCTTGGATTGTCCAATGTAAAAAAACAACAACAGCCAGCACAACAGTAGTCATCTGGTGTGAAGGTGTCAAAATTGTAACTATTTTTTCTTGTCAGATCGGCAAAAAGCCTGTTTTTGGGTGTGCCGCAGGATTTTAGTAATCAGTTTATGTGCACCCTGGGGTGACAAAGGTTGGAAACCCCGACTGCCGAATGTTCTGGTGGATCTGTCATTGGACTCGTTAGGTTTTGTCATTTATGTCACTCACAGGGTAGATTATTTACTAATCTCTCCCTGGCGTCCGCACGGTGAGGTGCGGCTCCAAACACCCTTCCAGTGCGTCAGGTCTAGGAGCTCTGCCAACTCACGAAAAGGCGCGGGAGAGAGAAGCTGTGCTAACCTACGGAGAGAGAAGGGCGCCACCTCCCGTTTTCCAAAGGAAGTGCTTTGCATGGCGCCAGCACGCCGCCCCTGAAATCCCTACTGTCGCTGGGTCCCACCGCAGGTGCCCTCCTGGCGCTTTTTCCTGCAGGGGTGTGTGTGTGGGACTTGGACTCCCTTCCAGCGTCACAGCGCTCTTCCTGGGGGCTTGTGGCCGTGAGAAACGCCACTCCCACTCCTGTGTAGGACGCGCTCCCTCACTCACCATGGGCACACAGGCCTGCTGGCACCCCCCGCCCCGAGTGAGGAGCACTGGTGGATGCGAGCACCGTGCCTCGGTGCAGTGCCCTTTGCCTTTGGTCTGCAGCACCCAGTGTTGGGGCAGAAAAATAATTTCCCTTCTATCCTTGAAGTTCTTCTGGTTGGTCTCATCGTCAAGTTGCTACGAGACGGATTATCCGGAGAAAGACAAATGAAAGCTTAATGACACGTACACATCCTGCATTCTTGGTAGAGACTCAGGAACCCAGAGCAACTTGCAGAGACGGCAGCAGCCATGGTCTTAAATGCCAAAAGACATGGGGGGGGGTTGGCAATCCAGTTATGGGAGGTGACCAGGAAAAGCACCGCACACAAGGGTGACACTGTTATGTGGATTTACGTTGTCCATGTAAGAAACATCCGAACCTGTAACAATTTTTATTATGAGTTTATTTTGAGCCAAACTGATGACCATTGCCTGGAAGCAAAATCTTAACAGACTGAGAAATGTTCAGGAAGAAAATGGCAGTTTTACACTTACTTTGTACATCAGAATCAAAGGGGAAGAAGATGTGAGGAGGTTACGTGAAATCCACTGGTGATAGATTAGGGAGGTGGGAGAAAGCAAAGTGGGGCGATCTCTGGGATTGGATAAAAAGTAAAACCCATAGACAGACTTCTTTTCACACGGATGGGTATAAGATTAACAATGAACTCAATAACAATGACCACGAGAGGCTCTGTGGTCCCTAGTCTCCTGCTTGGGTGGGAAATTGTGCCCTCAGGGGTCTGGGAAAAGGAAATTACCGGCCATTCCAAAGCCTCTTATCTGTCCTAGGTGCAGAGACAGTAGGCCCTGGCCGGGCTGCTCAGGTGGCTGGAGTGCCTTCCCGGAGGGGGTCCGTGGAGGGGGCTCCCGTAGGTGCACAGGCGGGCGGGAGGCCACCCCAGCGTCTCTCTTACATCATCAATGCTCCTCTCTCTCTCTCAAATCAGTAAATGCATCGTCCAGTGGGGGTTTTTTAAAAAAGACAATAGACAGGCTCAGTTCAGTTCAAGACGGACCTTTGTCAGGACACCAGCCTGCGCCACGACTCGCTCTGAGCTAGGAAGTTTTCACGGCAGACTGCTCTACGTGGTTCCCTGAGGTCTGAGCTAGTAGGACCGCCACGCAGGCCTCCCCGGGCATGTGGGGCTGGGCGCGTGGCCCCTTCCCCGCCCACGAAGTGCAGGCCCTCTCCGCTAAGAGGGCAGGCGGGGCACGCTGAGGAGGGGACCTTCACGGATTTCCCTTACCACCGGAAATGCCCGTCACAAAGGTCATCACCTTCGACTTGGTTGTCAGAGCGTCTCCAGTGTCTGCTGTCTCTTAAACTCAACTAGACTAAAATAACCCTTCTGTCACAGAACCACACATTGTGGTGGCAAACCCTGCTCCCCTCCACCATAGTTAACTAGTTGTTACTAGTAAGTGAGGAGACAGAGGGAACTGGACACTGAGTTTTATAACCTGGGGAGCAGGGGGCAGTTCGCTCCGCCAGGAAGTTACAGCTTCACACACTCGGGGGATCCGCGCTCCCACATCGGGTTATTGGGGGAGGGGTGGCCCAGGGGTCGGTGCTGGACTACAGAGGCCGGTCGGCCTCACCTGGGAAAGGGATCATTGGCTGGGGGGTGGACCCATCAAAAGCCCACCAAAGCTTGGAAAGCGGATTGGTTATTTTGAAAAAGCTCCTGGTTATAACCTCAGGGAACAAAGACTCAATCAATTTCTCGCCCCGCCTCCCCCTCACCTGCACTCGCCCGACTCACGTGTGCCAGGGACCACGCGCAGCCACGTGGGTCTCCCAGCCTCGTGGGCGCGCATCGGGCGCCGAAGGACTCAGCTTCACCGTGGCGCAGACACTGGGGACAGCCCTTGTTTTGGCCTTGGTGAGGACACGGTCGGCCTTTTTCCACGGCGGGATAGGTGATGAGGGGACGCTGAACACCCAGGAGCAGCCTTCCACCAGAATAAACCCATCCGCACCACAGTCTCCCACGCGTGGGTCTGAAACACATTTCTCACGACCCCGCGGAAGAGTCTGAATTCCCCTGGCAACACCTTGCGCCTGAAACGTCCTTCCTTCCCCCGCCCCGGTCAGTGTGGTTGATTGACCCGTAAATGATTCGGAGACTCATGCCAGCATGTGGGGTTTCCACATCGAGACGGAATTCTCGGACACCGGCTCCGTGTCCCACAATTCAGCCCAACTCCGACACTGTCCACCAGGAGGCAGCACCAGATCCCACGGATTAAAGGCAGATCCCACGGATTAAAGAACCGACCGCCCCGCGCCCCCACAGCAATCACAAGTCCAGGTTGTCGCGCGCACTTCCGACCAACCCGCTATAGAACAGAGGTTCCCACTACTGCTTCCTGCGTTCCTTTAATTTGCTGCAGCAGTTCAGAGAGCTCACAAAAGCACTTTACCAACTGGGTTATGATACGCAGGGCCACGTCCTGGAAAAAGGGCCCAGAGCGCCCACGCCCTCTCTGAGGGCGCCACCTCCTTCCCCCAGCAGCTCGAGGTGTCCACCAGCCCGGGAGCTCTGCAAACGGCCCTTCTGGGTTTCTGTGGAGACTTCGTTCCATTGACGATTGTACTATTAGGATGAAACTGTGTGGTGATCTGCATGACAGATAGGGGGGGTCTCTCTCTAGTATGTATGCAATTTCCTATGAACCTAATTGCATATTTCAAATTAGAAAGTTTCTAAAGCTTGTGAAAAATTATATAAACGGAGCCTCTTTAAAACTGGGGAGTTGGAACCACAGCCCAGAGGAACTGCCCTTTTGCAGAGCTTGCTCCTCAATTCTTTGTGCTCCAACGGGGCACAATGACCCCTGCACTGGGCAAAAGCAGCGCTGTGTCCCAGAACAACTGTTTGCAAGGCTGGCAGGGAAGCAGCGTGCCCACCTGGCTGAGAATGAAAGGCATTCTTTAGATTCAGCATCGTTGCCAGCTTATTCGCACCTATAGAAATTCCTCCCTGCGCTGATTAACACCACGGACAGGGGCATCCCTTCCTCACAGTCATGAAATTGTTCTCCTTCCTTCCCATCTCTTCACCTCCTCCTGGGCCCTGCTGGGGCCTCTGTCTGAATCAGGGCCTCTCGAACAGCCATTCTTCTGGGTTTCCGACGCTTGCTGCTTCTCGCTCTGACCTTTTACCGTTAGGTTAACAAAATGAAGTAAAAAACACTTCGATGAATAACTTTTGACATACGTTATTTCGCACCTGTGCACTCCATCTGTAAAACCATCTGGAAGTAGGAATGCTGTGTCAAAGGGCAAAATGAATTCAAAATTCTGATAAAATTCTCCAAATTGTCTTTTGCAGCAGTAAAAACTTTTTTTTTTTTTATTCCTCACCTGAGGACATTTTTTCATTGCTTAGAGACAGAGAGAGAGAGACATCAACTGGCTGCCTCCTGTGAGCCCTGGCTGGGGACAGAACCCACAGCCTTTCAGTCTACGGACAGCTCTCCAACCACCTGAGCCACACCAGCCAGGGCACACAGCAGTTAAACCATCCTAACTCCCCCTGGTAAATGATTAACCTGCCTGTTTTCTGACAAGGGCAAAATTCTGAAATGTTCTACATTCAATTACAGTGAGAGAAAGAATTGTTAGTCTGTTAATGGCTTCAGGCCAGGTAACAAAAGCCTGTCTCTGTTCTTTCCACTTCCCGTTGGGACTTAGATGAACGTCCAGGTGGCTATTCCCAGGGGCTATTTCAACCAGGTACGGCTCAGTCCAGGAGCCCCCGGCTGCTTCGCAGGTGGGCTTGGGGACTGCTGCCCCAGCCAATCCTCAGGAGTGGACATTTCTCCCACCCCTTTGCCTAGAGCTCACAGAAATCCTTTCCGACCTTTTTCTCCCCACTACCCCCTACCTGAAGTATCAAAATGCCTGGAAACTTTAGGGGGATGGACGGTCCCTCTTACTTGGCCATGCTGCTGGTGGTATAGATTTCATGCTGCAAGACCAGTCTTCTCGGCTAGCATTCTGGCTTGGTAAAACCTCACTTTCCAAAAAGACCAGATGTGGAAGGTAATTTTTTTTGTTGTTTAATATTCCCTACAACCTTGTCAAAGCAGCTTGCCAGGTAATATTTGTGTTTCTGCACCCACGTGATAGGTGAAACGTTGTATCACAATGTACTCATATTTGTATTTCTCTTAAGAGTTTGGGCACCTTTTTGTGTGTTTAAGAACTATCTCGACTCTTTCCTGTTTATTGTTAGTTCATGTCCTTTGCTTATTTTCCTATTCAATTTCTTTCTCTTAGGGATTTCCAGGGGCTCTGTTTAAATTAAGGAAATTAGCTCTTTGGTGCTGGGAGTTTGTTATTCGTCTTGGTTTACAGTTTAGTTTTATAATGCAAACATTCTTGATTTATGTTGTCAAAATCAGTCCTTGGTGATGACATCCAGCTTTGAATTAAAATGACCTTCCTTACTCAAATAAAGGTATTTGCCCAGGTGGCATTTTCTGCATTCCTGGTTTACATTTAACGTGACTGTTTACGGCTGTCACACTAAAGATAATAGATGCGTGAACAAATTTTACCTTTTTTTTTCCTAAGTCCTTGTTGACTTATTAGTCCACAAAGATCAGAGAGTGATTCTAGGCTAGATGATTCCAGCGCTCACCCTCGGTAAGCATTTCGGTGGTATTTGTAGGTCCTCTTTCACTGATGTAACTTCAGGGACCAAGGCAAGGTAAAATAATAATATTTAATGATATAGTTAAGTGTGTACGCCACTTAAAAGAAGGGTCTTTTATCTCAGATCATCAGGATATCTTCCTCTCCAATGTTGCTGGAGATTATATAGACTATTTTAAAAGTAAGTTAACAGTGAGATATAATTACACACCATCAGTAGAATGGCTAAAATAAAAAAAAAATGGCAATGCAAGCTGCTGGCGTGGATGGGGAAGAATTGGATTGCACGGCACGGTGGCTGGTGGGCTTGCGAAATGGCAGAGGCACCCTGGAAAACAGTTTAGCAGTCTCAGTAATCTTACCCCTGGGTAAGTTTATGCAAGATATGAAAACTTAAGTCGAAACAAAAGCCAGTAACAGGAATGTTCACAGCAGCTTTATTCGTAACAGTCTAAAGCTGGAAACTGGATGCCTTTCCACGTCTGAAGGGTCACGCACGTGCGGGCACATCCCTGTCGTGGGGCGTGGACCACGAGGAGCCTCGCACTCGGCAAAAAGACTGCTTTAAGCTGGAGACCTACGAGATTCTGCAGACGCAGACACATCTTCTGGGAGTCTCCCTTATCCACTAAAAGCAGCAACTTCCAGGCAAGGGGGCCACCACAGGCCCCCTCTCGGGGGAGTTTTATGGACAGGCCACTGGCGCCCGAAAGAAAGCCACAGTCAGCTGGAGCTCAGATCCTGCGCTAATGCCCCTTCCGCTCTGCCTTTCTCCAGCACCCACGCTCCCTACTCCCCAAAGGCTCAGGGGCTTGTCCTCTCCTTTCACTCCCTTGGGTGCCCCATGCCCATCTGTGCCGGCGCTGGCTATCACCTACTCTCTAATGTGTGTGCATAATATACATATTAAAACTTCCAGTTGTAAGTGTTACTCACACTCTTTAAAGTCCAAAATAGAATTAATCCTGTCCCTCTGCTGCCCCTAAACTACTTACCTACCCTCCAGGGGTCCCGTAGGGGAACTCCCTGAGATGCAGCCTGGCTCCAGCAGCAAAGGCATCTGGGAAACGCTAGACTCTTAACTCCGTAGCTTCGGGCTTGGCTGACTGCCCAGGAAACTGGAATGTCCTCCGCCCCACCCCGCGGGGAAGGCGGCTACTGTGTAGAGAGTGTTATCGCCCCAAGTTATCTGTTAACCAAGGAATGAGTTTTCTTTCCCGTGTTCTGTGCTGACCCCCCACCTACAAAAAAGAGCCCCTGTCCTGGGAGGAGGGTGGGTTCTTGGTTCTTCCCTGCTGGCCACCACTGGGAGCAGGGCCCTTGCTTGCATATCCAGGTTTCCCCCTTTTAAAGCTCTTATGAATTTGCATAAGGCTACATGCCAGTTCTTTGGAACTGATCCTGAATTCAGACTTTTGGGGCTGTCCCCCAACAAATCCCAATCGTTGCCCATCGCTAAGCCATTCCATTTAGATTCCTCCATTTCAAGATAATTGCAAGTCCTCCTTTACTCGTGGGTCCTCTTTTGTAAGCATCAGCGGTGTTACCCTAGTCGAATGCCGTGTTACTCCACAGATGCACTTATGAAATGGCCCAGGTGGTATCTGTTGGTATCAGTTCCTTCTGCAAGCTACGGACCATCCGATCGGGAGAAAACCCTTTGGCAAAAAGCATCTCAGCATCTCAAAGGCTCTCAGAACCTTGCAGATCAATTTCCATAGTCACCAAACTGGGTGTGGCAACAGGTATGTGGACACTGAGTTTTCTACAGGAGCTCGGGGAGAAAGGCCGCCTTTCCCACCCTCGCAAAGCACACCTGGAGCGTGGAGCACAGGTCGACACCTGGCTCCCCAGCAGGGACAGGATGCGGCCTCCAGGTGCACTCTGCAATGACCTCGGACAACTCTAGTCATTCATTACTCACAAGCGCCTAGTACGGGCCCTACGATGGGCAGGGCGGGGTCTCACAATGGACAATTCTCTGGCCTCCAACGTCCACAGGGCTGCGGTCAAGAAACCCTGGTCTAGCATGTAGGAAACGAGGAATTGAGGCAACAGGAACCCACGACAGGGCCAGCACGCCGGAGAGAAAAATTCTGACCTGTCCCTACAGTAAACTGCAGCAGGCCGGTAAGAGAGGCAAAGAACGGTCAGTTGAGAATAGCCGAGGGGCAGCTCACAAGACTGTTGGCATTCCTGAGCGGGTGCCGGATCTCTGCCTTAATGCAGGTGGCTAGCCCCAGGATCAGTGTCTGAAAGAGAACAGCCAGGGGTCACCGAGCCCAAGTCACTGTCTTCTGTCCCAATACGCATTTATTTTTTTTCTTTCTTTTTTTTTTTAATGTGTATTTTAAAGATTTTATTTATTTATTTTTAGAGAGGGAAGGGAGGGAGAGAGACAGACAGACAGATAGACAGACAGACATCAATGTGTGGTTGCTGGGGGTTATGGCCTGCAACCCAGGAATGTACCCTGGCTGGGAATCGAACCTGGGACACTTTGGTTCCCAGTCCGCGCTCAATCCACTGAGCTACGCCAGCCAGGGCCCAATATGCATTTCTTAACATATAGAACCTGTCTCCCCAGTTAGAAATGCCATTTCCTTAAGGACCCTGTTGCAAACGTATAGGTCCCTAAGACGGATCAGAATACCAGCATACTTTGCAGTGAGCAAAGACCCTCAGGGCCCCAGAGATATTGGTGATGGGTTCTGCCTGTATTAGTAACGGCTAGCGTTTACCGAGTACTGACAATGCGCCAGGAGGTGTCCTAAGCACTTAGCATCCCATATCTCATTTAACACTGCCGTTATCCCCACTTTGCAGAAAAAGAAACGCAGGCACAGAGGTGGACCGTAGCTTGTCCAAGGTCATCCTGCCAAGAGGCAGCAGAGGGTTCAAACTCAAGTGGCCTGCCTTCGGAATCTCTGTGTAATCACCCGTGAAGTTTCTGTTTAGCTACCAAGCTCTCTCCACCCGGACGCCAAATATATGAGCAAAAAGAGTACTGATGGCTTCCAATAGCACAAAGCTGAACAAGATTTACGTCTAGTCCAGCAGTTAGACGAGCGGACAGTCCTGTACAGCAGTGGTCCCAGCTTTTCTGGCACCAGGGACCAGTTTCCTGGAAGCCAGGCAGGTGGGGGGGAGGGTCAGACCAGAGGCAGCCCTGTCCTCGGCTCTGGAGTGGGGATGGGGATGGTGGCGCGGGACGGGAGGTGGAGAGAAGCGCTTGGAACCCATTCCTGCTGGACAGGATGAACTGAACAGGGAATTTCCTTAAGGATATTTTTCGAGAAGGACCTCTTGAAAAGTATCGAGCTGCCTAATATGCTTTGGCACCATTGGCTGACTCGACGGGCAATTCCCCACAAATTGCGTGTTTCGAACAAAATGTACAGGTGAGTTCTAATCTTCAGGATCAGGAAGATCTGAGAAGGCAGCAAGGGCTACGTGCCAGTGACACCACCTGATGTTTGTGTGACAAGAGGACGGTGTGCACTGCCTCTCATTTCCTCATCCGGGCAAGAAGTCACTACCGTCTGCTTCACAGCGTTGGAAGAGAGTAAATAGGGCGGTGGGCAGACGACACTGCCCCCCCCGGGCCACGGGAGATGCTCACTAAATGCTGACTCTCCATTCTTCTTTGCACAGGGACAAAAATTGGCCTTACCTTGCCATTTCTCTGCCCTCCAGACCACTTCCTATGATAGCCACCTAACTAAATCATAGCTATAATTACGTAACTCCAAGGCTCAAAACCTTCCATGCCTCTCCACCACCCAAAGGAACTTAAGGAATCCAAAATTCCTTAAAATGACCCTATCCCTTTTCACATCAGTGTTCTCCCCACTCCTCCCCCCCCCAACATCTAAACCCTGCTTCTAGAGAGCCTGTCCCCCCCTCCCCTGAGTCATCCTAGTCACCTGTCCCTCCTACGAACCCACAGGTAGACTGTGGACCCCTTAGAATTTGTATGACATCTAAATGCTGTGAGGGTGCTTGAATACAGTTCTAATCTCTCCTCTGAAAGATAAACTCCTTGTGGGTAAGTGTTTGGGGTCTTTGTCACACCTGTTGTAGCACCCAGCACCGCACGCATGGCAACGATAAGAGCTAATATTGAAGGACACTGAGCACCACTTTAAGGGCCTCCCATGCACCTATAAATTCACTTCATCTTCACAACAACCCTGTGGGTATAGGCACTATTATTTTCATCATTTTACAGATCAGGAAACAAAGACCCAAGGAGGTTAAGTAACCTGCCCAAGATTATACTACTAGGAAGTGATAGAGCCTGGGTTCGAACCCAAGCAATCGGACTACAGAACCCACATTCTTAACCACTACGCTACAGTCACCATCCCATCAGTTACGTTACCTAAAACATGTAAAAGTGCTTTAAAAACTATAAAGAATGATAAGCCACCACAAAACCAACAAATGCAAACGAAACAGGTCTCTGGTATCTCTAAGGAAGGGGAGGAGGCATTAGTGCATGAAGGTTAAGTTTAGAATCAGACCAGAGTTGGAACACTAGCTGTTAATTTCCAGCTGAGTGACTTCGAGCAAGTCACTTAATCTTATTCAACTGCAGGCTCTGCACCTGAAAAATTAAACTACTTTTTAGGATGGTTGTGAGAATTAAATAAATGACGCAAAGAGTCAAACCTGTGAAACCCAGGCAATTTTCTTTGCCAAACTATTAAACAACAATTACAAACAAAGCCCTGGCTGGTGTGGCTCAGTGGATTGAGTGCTGGCCTGCGAACGGAAACATCACTGGTTCCATTCCCAGTCAGGGCACATGCCTGCAACCCAGTTGGGGGCTCGTAAGAGGCAACTATTGATGTATCTCTCAAACATGGATGTTTCTCTTCCTCTCTGTCTAAAAATAAATAATAAGACAAATTATAAAAGAGTATTATGTAGTAACCATTACGACATGTTTTTTTTTTCTTTGCAACAACATGCTAACATTATTGGACTAATTTATAAAAATACCTCAGGAATGTAAATATCAAATGACTTTAATTATTGCTAATGAAACAAAAATAGAGTCCTGCCTCTGGGCAGCAGTTGAAAAGCCTTTAACTCATTAAGCAACTAAAAAGAAATGTAAAAAGTAAACAGCATTGGGAAAGGTCCCAAGGACGTGTGCTGACAAACGGGAATGTATCCAAATGCCTGGGGCTTCTGGAAAGCATGCCAAAGAGCACAGGGCTGAAGAAAGTGGGGCCGTTTAATGTAAAAAGAACGCACACACAAAACTGTTGAAGAATCAACGTAGGTCCAGAGAGCTGAATTAGGAACAACAGGTGGCTATTCCCGGGCGCAGGGTTTCAGCTCCACTTCGAGCAACTGGGGCGGGCTCCCTTGTGCCCATCCATGAAGATGCCCAGGCACCAGCCACGAGATAAGGACCAGAGGGAGTTCTCTTCATGGTCGCTAAGTGCGACCGACCTACCTCGCGGTCCCTTCCTAATTATGCCTCAGGACTGCAGAAGGGAGGACAGGGAAACACTCTGCCTGGAACTGTGCCTACTTTTAACAATCCTTTTTTTTTGGAGGGGAGGGGGCATGAAATTTATAACCTTTGGGTAAAGGTGGCATCGGAGAGGTGGCATCTCTGCAAAATATCTCCAAAGACCCGAGCCTCGGTGGCTCCCCGGGCCCAATAATTGTCTGCAAAGGACATCTTGCAGGCGCGGCTCTCCGACACCACGCAAGGTGCTTGCTCCGCGAAAGAAGCTTCTAGGCCAGCCCCTAGCCCCCTTCTCACCAGCTGCCACTTCCAACCCGCCTTAAAGAAGCGTAGGCCCGCTCGGCCGGAGGTCTGGAGGGAGGTCACGCTCACGGTCTGCTCGCAGTGAGACTGGCCGCGCGAAGGGACGGGCGCCCCAGTCCCGTTAGAAGACTGCTGCCGGGGCCAAGGTTGCCCCGGGCTCCTAGTACGCCCACCGCCAGCGCACTCACCAGCGCGCTGCCGCGCAGCAGCCGAACCACCGCTCTCTCCATCCGTGCAGCAGGCCAAAGAACGTTGCAGAACCAGCGAAATCGCTCCAGTAAATCTCCGGGCCGCAGGCCAGCGCCTAGAAGAGGTGCACCCAGGGCCACGCCCACTCCGTGCCCGCACCCGCCCACTTCGTACCCGCCTACCCGCACCCTTTGACCACGCCCCCCGCGCCTACGGAACTCCAAGAAAGACACAAGCCTCTTTTCCGCTTTCGGGCTACTCTTTGCTCACGCGAGACTTGGGGGAGGCAGTGGGGCGGGAAGGCAGCCGAAGACGTACCGAACATGGCGGCGGCGCCGGTGACGGAGACGGCGGCGGCAGCGGCGGCGACCGCGGCGGCAGCGGCGTTGTCCAAGGCGGTGGGCGTTACTCGGTGCGGCTGGCAGGTGGTAAGTAGCAGGCTGCCGTCCGAGCCGGCAGCCGCGCGGCTCAGCACGACGGTTAAGAGGGAGCTGCGGGATGCGAGAGCCGGGGTCGCGGCTGACCCGCTGACCCCGCCCGGGACTCGGCTCGGCGGAGGGAAGGGCGTGGTAGATGGGTCGGTAGGGTCACGAGCCGGGGCCTTCTTGGTCCAAGTGCGGAGGGTGCGGTGCGTGTGGCCGCGGCGGTCCCGACTCAGCGGCGCCCGCGCTGGAGGCACCGTCGGGCTTGGGTTCGCAGGCTCCGCGGGCGGGGGCTGCCTCGGGCTCTGACAGGTGGTCGTGCCGGGGGTGCCCTGCGCTTTGCCTCTTTGCGGGTTCCAGGGCCTGGGGGTCAGGCGAGGCGCCGGTCTCCTGGGTTTTGCGAATCCTGGTGAGGATGCCGCCCCGACGCAAGTCCTGGGAGAAGGACTTTTCAAACCTCCTCCGTCTTTTATTGATGTTGCTGCTCGGGTCCGTTTTTACTGCTTTTTGCCCTCTGATTCTGGGGAGGTGTGAGGTCTGGGGAGGACTTTGCAGCAGAGAACTCTTCAGGTTCATGCGGGGTTTAAGTCACTTAAGAAACTGGGGTGCGAGTAGCCAAGTCATGCATCTTGTAAGTGCTCGGTAACAATATTCTGAATTGAAGTTAAACCAGTTCCAGCTGCCACTTAACACTGGCCCATTCAGTGTCCCCTTAATGGGCTGTTCAAAACCCAAGAGTAGTGACGAGCGGGAGATGAAATAAAGGCGCTTTGAATGATGAGATCTAGAGAAATTAGAAGAAACAAAACTTCAAGCCACCTTTTAAAACGTCTGGACCAACAGTTTTAAATTCCATTTAATTTTGTTTATATTGTGCCTTCACCGCAGCTCCAGATTAATATGTTCTTGGGAATTGGTTACAGCGAATTGAGACGCTGGTAGTTGGTGTTTTTTTGCCCTTGGGGGTCCAGAGTGTTTCCCACAAAACCCTAAGTGTTTTGGTTGCCATAGAGAGGAGGGTCGCGGTGGGAATCCAGGTGTGCCCCTTCGGGGTGTGCCCGGTGGGGTTTCTGTAAAAACCCCTTCCCCCCAACGTTTCCCCTAACGCATTGCTTTTATGCAACCACAGGCGTTCAGCTAGTAGTAAGCCTGACCCTTTTAGAAGTGTGCTATAACACTTCTGTGTTCAAGAACACAGAACACTTCATTTGTTTAAGAACAAATGAAATTAGTGACTTGAATTTAGAAAGATGTAAACATTTTGCCAAAAATGAAGTCTTATGAAATCCACTGGTTTTAGGGAAAAAAATGTAGTCACACCCGTGCATGTTATTCTTTGGTGATTCTTTCAAGCTTTTGTCGAAGTGAATCTGTTATTTTGTTCTTTGATTACCTGTGAGTTTGCTTTTCTGGAAACGGGAAAATTGGCACAAGTTATTTTTGGAGCTTATTAAACCAGTAGGTGCTAATTAAATTTTTATCATCAAGATTTTGATTTGTGTGTTTTTCTTTGCAGACCTTTGTGTGGCTTTTCAATTTTAGTTGAAATCCCCTCCATGGCCTTTTGGAGTCCCCTGGTGTGTCTCCAGAGTAAATTTCCATTACTCTACGTTTCATCGATGTTGGAGTGGCAAGAAAAAGGAGGAACTGATTTGGGGTGAAAAGGTTAGATCGTGTAACTCCACTTTTGGATTTCTTCTAACTTCTATTTATTTGTGTTTTACTTTTATGTTTTCTGATTTCCCTGAGCCTCCTAATGTCCCTTCTCGCCTTCAAGAATTTGTTTTTTGGATGGTTCTGTAATCAGAGGAGATGCGCCCTATTCTCCCTGAAGGTCCCGTTGTTCTCTGCGCCCCAGACTCGTTCGTGGGACTTCTCCAGGGAGGGTGCTCTGCGGTGGAGCGTCTCTCAGTCACCATAGCCCTTTGTCCAAGCAAGTGAGCACCTCGGCTGGACTGTAGTCACTGTATGTGTGTGGACCCCGCTCACCCCCAATCAAGTCCTTGTTATGAGTACGGTAGCTGCTGAGTGTGCCGCTTCAGGATGAGCGGCCCTTTCAGAAACGTTGGGTAGATAACAGGGTCTACTCTTCCCTAATCATGTTTTCTCACAATTCTCCTGTAGCTTAGAAAAAAGATAGACTTTGGAAGGAAGGAGGGGTAAAGAGCCTCTCCTGGTTCTTATGTCACCTGTTTCATGGTGGTGGTTGTCTTCTCATTTGCATGGTGCTGCCTCCATATTGTTACCTACTGGTGAAGGGAGTGTGTGTGTGTGTGTGTGTGTGTACACGTATGTATGTACACAGGGTCCGGCAGAAGTATCACCTGCTTGAGTGTGGTTGGTAGGGTAATGATGTAGGTACAATAATTTACAGTTGTACTTTGAACATTTCACCTAAAATGCCATATGGTGTGCTTGAGTGTGGTATTGTTATGTTACAGAATTCCATGCTAATGGTTTTGTAATAAAAGATTTTGTAGTAAAAAAACGGGGGCGTTATTTGTGCCGGACCCTGTATTGATCAAGAACTTCCCATTTATATGAGACTGAAGAAGAAAGATGGGAGGGCATCATACAAATAAGTCCTTTATCAAAATTTTAAAAAAGGTCAGAGAATTGTTACAGTTGCCTGCTTAAAGGTAAAATGTCTTCATGTTCTTTTGGGATATCAAAGCTTATTTCTCAAATACATCTGTCCTTCACTAGGGTGAGTGCCCTTTGGTTGTTTTGTAAGAACCTTAGTTTTGAGTCCTGAATGGATAATTTGGGAGAAGCTGTTGACATAAAAGTAACAGGTATAATTCTAGTCAGTCTCTACATAGACATGTGCCGTGGAATACCCAGTTTAACTTGCATCAGAGCGCTCACAGGGTGGACTCGGGAAGCTGGCTGTATTGGAGGGAGTGCTGCTCACCAAGCACGGGGAACATCCTTCTCTGTAGTTCATATAATTAGATACCAGTTACAGAGAGAATAGCTCAGTCTTGGAATGCACCACCCAAATCTATAATGAAAGCCGAGAATTCTTAAATATGTTTCTTTTTCTGACGATGTAATCTTACACTTTTTGAATTTTGTACTTTTTTGGCTAACAAGCTCCAAGGTGTTGAATTCATGGCTAGCAGAAAAAATACTTTCAATGAAAACATGACAGTTTTCTGATTTCCAAAGTAGGTTTTTATGTTACTTCTGTAAATGTTTTAAAGTTTATTAGTATGTTAGAAGCTTTTCCAGATAGCATTTACCTTGTGGAGTTCTGAGATTAAATTTTTAGTCCTGAGGCTTTTGGTTATTTTATTGAAGACAGGTAGTTTGGATATAAATTCAGTATGTCCTTTCCATATCAGAAAACGTCTGTTTTTTCAGAAGCATTGTCCATTTTCTGTGTATGGGGCTCAGAGGCACAGACTTGAGCTGGAGAGACCTGGGTCTGGAACCACAGGCTCCGGGCAGACTCGGGCGTCTTCGATTCAGCATCGGCTGTTGCAGGGACTAGAGCTGTGCAAGGGGCAGTCACGCGGTGTGTGCGCACGCGTGTTGGGGGAGAGGGAGGTATGATGTAGGTCTAAGGTTACAAGCCGTATCGGTACATCTAAAACTCTAATTTAAAAATAGTTTTCTTTCATGTTTACAGTACTGTTTTCCTTTTTACCATTGGCATCCTGTTTTTCGATTTGTTTCAAGTCCGTCGTGCATTACGATCGAAAATCAGCGCACGGTTTATGACAGGGGACACAGTGAAGCGTACAGTGTGACGTGCGGTAACAGCCGGCCCGCCCAAACAGGCCAGCCGCGCTCTGTCATTAGGCGTATTTGTGTTCTTAAAACTTGAGATGCTTGGATAAAAGTTGTTTTCTTCTGCCGTTGTCCTGGCAATCTTCCACATTTTTTCTTCCGTGTTTCCTGTTGCACCCTAGCAGTGTTACGCTTTCTAATCAGGATTTGGTAAGATTTATCTTGCTCATTGAAGCCTGTCACAGCACTTCCAGATCTTTTCCAGTGGAAACATCGGTTTTCATGTGAACTGACTGGCTAGAAATGGTGCTAAGTTGCAAGGTAAACACCACAGACAAGCTGTAGAGCCTTAGTGCTTTTACAGTTTCTACAACAGTTTTCTAGGTTGTCGTCATCATCGTCATCATCTTCATCATCTTTTCTTTAATCTTTCTTCTCCCGTCCCTCATACCTTCTCTCTTCCCTTCCCCTCCCCTCTCTCTGTCATTGCGGGGCCTCTGTCCGCAGCACTGTGTTGAGTGACAGCAGCATGGTACAGTACGCAGAGGGTGCGCCATAAAGCAGCACCTCTGCAACCTGCGTAACGAACCAGAGTGGCCCGAGAAGTTCAGTAAAAAAATAGCAGCCATAGCAGGCATTCTCGTATTGTTCATGATTCCAAAGGCCACGCATCTAATTTTCTCCATTAATTACAATTTAGAGTTTTGGAAGATATCCTTTATCAACTTGAAGTTAAAACATTCTGAATTTGCATAAACAATTGCCCTGTTATTTCCTTGTACCTCGGGTTGCCATTGATACCCTGTGTCTGTCCCATTGTTTTTCTTATATGGGTAGGCTGCCATTTCTTTGTAGGCATTGTTGTATGATTTTCTTTGTCTTCGAGGTTTTTAAATTTCACAGTAATATGCCTAACTGTTATTATCATAAATTGTGTTTTACACTCTGTGATCTCATTTAATCTGAACGAGATCTCTGGTTCTGGAAATTTCTTGATTTTTTTTAAACCATTTCTCCCTTTTTTTCTGTTTCTGGAACTCATTCTACACCTCTGTCCACTATGTTTCTTACCTTTTTATGCATGTTTTTTACAGTTCTCTCATTCCTGTGTTTTGTCTTATTTTCCTACTTTCAGTTTTATCGATAAATAACCTTATATTGTTCTTGATCTTATTCTTAATAATCTTTTTCATTGGAGCTGACTGTCTCACTTTTTTCCCTAATCAAAGGGCAAATTTTAGAGGACAAATAATCAGTAGAGTCAACTATAGCACAAAAACAAACAGTAATACAGTGTTATAATGGTTAGGAAACAGAGAACCAGTTCAAGAAAATACCAGGGAGATGGGGAAAGGCAAAGCACAAACTTCGAGTTTTGTTTATAGTCTCACCTGAGGGTATGTTTAATATGCTTATTAGTTTGAGAGAGATCTGATTTGGCTGGCAGGCCAAATGGGGCTCAGTGCCGGTTTTTGTAGTTTTATTGAAACACAGGCATACTCTCGTTCATTTACATACTGTGTCCGGCTGCTTTTAGCAACAGTGACAGCGTTGAGTAGTTTGGACCGAGACTGCATGACTTGCAAGGCCTCAGCCGTTTACTGCCTTTCCTGCTACGGAAAGGTTCGCCGCCCCTGCCCTAGGTCGCCTGTTGCCGGAGTACTGACTCGTGTAAACCCTGCGGCTTCCGAGCCTTCGCTGTCCGTAGTGGTAGTCCCTGGCCATATGTAGCTGTTTCAATTTAAGTTAATTGAATACAGTGTAAGATTCAGGTCATTAGCAGTAGCCACATTGCAAGTGCTCAGTAGCTGTGTGCAGCCGGTAGCAGCCGTGCTGGGTCACGCAGGTGTGCGGCCTGTCCCTCCTCCAGAAGACTCCGGTGGCCCCGGGAGCCACTCGGCTTCTTCACCGTCTCCGCTGGTGGCCCTGCCGATGCGCCTGTTCCTTTCATCTGGGATTTACTTCCTCTTCTTCTCTGTCTTTGTAATTTCCGTCCATCCTCTAAGATTTAAGTATGAATCCCAGTTTAAACATATTAAATAATACATTTTAATATTATATTATGTTTATTATATTGATCATTTTGTTACTTATATTTATATTATTTAATGTTTAATACTATTTAATTATGCCGTATTGTATCATATATGATATTAAATATATTAATATTTCACCATCTTTGGTATGCCTTCTCTCGTTCACCGGGAAGATGATACAATATTTAAAGACAGGGGCTGTGTTCCCTGTTGCTTTGTATAGTGCTTGCACGCAGTAATCTTCGTCACCGTTGTTGTTTTCATGTGTTCTGGATCTCTCTAACTGGTGTAAAATTACTTCAGTTTCCCCCCCCCAGGTATAACAAACTGTAAACTTAAAAAAAAATCAAAGATGGGTGAAAAGAAGCCGGAGCCCCTGGACTTCGTGAAGGACTTCCAGGAGTACCTGACGCAGCAGACGCACCACGTGAACATGATTTCTGGGTCCGTCAGCGGGGACAAGGAAGCAGAGGCTCTTCAGGGAGGTAGACTCATCTTCATACTAGTAGTCGCTCGCCTTTCCCAGACAGAGTCGCGCCTGTGTGCAGTTGTATACTGTGAAGACCACTATTCACTAGTGCGAAGCACTCCATTTTTTCCTAAAAAGATACAGGGCAATTTTTATTTTCTTTCTTCAAACATGTCAGATTTTTGCTGATGGAGAGGGAAGCTCCCCAAGGACTTAACGTGGCCCGGAGATGCTCTGTGGTCCTGCTGGAAGATGAGGGGTTCTAAGTACCACTCCTGGCCTCCGAGTTCTGTCCACTAACGACAGACCCAAGCAACCCAGCAGGTCTAGCGCCAGCCCCACTGTGGGAAGGATCTGGCCAGTAGGAAATCTGGGTGGGATCTGAAACAAAATGGGGATTCCCGTTTCTTCTTGTTTACAGCGAAGAAAGGGCCGACCGTGTTTACCTGTCTGGGGGGAAAACCAGAATAGACAGCAGCGATCCGCTACAGAGCGTGTGTCCAGTTCATGCGCCACACACACTGATTTGGGGCCGACCCTCACTAGCGGCTGGCGCACCGCGGCCTTGAGCCCATGTGCGCTGCTAACCGCCTCTGCGTGACCTGGGGGCTCACAGTGCTTCCTGCATTTAAAGATGCTCGGGAAGACATCGAAAGAAGAATAATGTCATGACATGTGAAAATTACATGAAATCCAGACTCTAGCATCCATGAGGTTTCACCAAAATACAGCTACACTTGCTTGTTTACATGTTTTCGGTAGCTATTTTTGGGCTACAATGCAGAGTTGAGTGATTGTGATAGAGACCATATGGTTCCCAAAGCCTGAAGTATTTACTGTCTGACCCTTAGAGGAAAGCTCCCTGGCCCTGACCTAGGTGGGCCGTGGCCTCGTCAAGGGACCAGCAGCGGAGACCTGGAAGCTTGCTAGGAGCGCAGAATGTCAGTCCCCACCTCTTGTCTGCTGAGTCAGAATCGGTGATTGGAGAGGCGCTGGCTGGGAAAGCAGCGGGAGAAGGGGGCACGGAGCCTGTGCCCCCGCAGGGCAGTGGCATTGCCGCATGCTGGACTTGCGCCGAGCGGCAGTCGCTTCTCCCGTCACTTCTCCCGGGTGGGGCGTTGCCTCCACTCCTCACGTCACACTGCTGCCTCCTGGGGGTGCAGCAGGGCTGCTTTTCCCTGGAAGCTGTAGGAATAAGCACTTCCTTCCAGGCGCCCTCGTGTACGGAGCCCAGACTGGGATCCAGGAGCCCAGGGCGCTGGTCCCTGCTGGTTGCTGGGTTTCCTGTCGTGAGCACTTGCCCCTTCAGTCTCTTGATCCAGAGAAGTAGTCAGATCACGTTAGGAGCAAAGAGCCAAACAAGCATCTTTCAGCTCTCAAAGCTTTACGGTGGTAATATTCAGAGGAGTCAAATACAGCGTTTTCCTTTAGGTGCTTTATCATAATTTCAAGATCGAAAATGCAGCCCGTAATCTAGGACATACATACTGACTGAATGGAACAGTACAAAACTCAGCATTAACTGGATTAGGCTAGAGTAAATCGAGTTCGGATTTGGGGGGATTTTTATGACTTCCAGTTAATGTATAGGAGTGGCTAGACTCAAAAATGTGTGTGACTACGCCGTCGCCATTGACCCCCTGCCTCCATACCTGTCCAGTGAGGGTAACGTGCTGTTCTCTTCTGCAAGGCCATGTAGAGCACTGACCAAGTTTGCAAGTAAGCTAGTAAACTCTCATTTCGTGGAAGATTTTCTGTCACTCAGGACTAAAATGCTATACTGAGTTGATTCTGAGATGCATAATTTCTTTGCTGTACTTTTTTTTATAGCTGGAACAGATGGTGATCAAAATGGACTCGATCACCCATCTGTTGAAGTTTCCCTGGATGAAAACTCAGGAATGTTAGTGGACGGGTTCGAAAGGACCTTCGACGGGAAGCTCAAGTGCCGGTATTGCAACTATGCCAGCAAAGGAACAGCCCGGCTCATCGAACACATCAGGATCCACACAGGTAACGGGGTGGGCGCCGGACGAGGCCCTCTGGCGGCAGGAGAGGGCCAGGGAGGGCGGGTTGGTCTGTCGTATTAGTGGTTCCGATGGGTTAAACCTGAGGGCTGGTAGACGGTGAGAGTAAATGGGGGAGTTACTCCATCTTTACAAAGCAGCAGCGTCACAGCACACGCCCCACTTCAGCTGTCCCTCCTGCGGTGACACCCTCCTGACCACACCTGGTCCTGGCCCAGAGCACACCAGGTGTCCCTCCCGTGTGCCCCACTGGCTTCCTGCGTTGTGCTGTGGTCTGGAACCTGCTGAGAACGGGGGTTGTGTGGCACCGTCTTTGGGCCCCCAGAGCCCAACAGGTGGGCAGCAGGCATACCACGCTTAATTGTTGAATGAATGCCTCCGGATCTTGTAATCCAGATGATTGTTTCACACGTCTGGCCGTCTGCACCCAGCAGCACTGACTAAACGTCCCCTCCTGACAACTGAGGGAGAGCAGAAGGGTGGAGGTGAGGCTGGGGTCCGGGAGGGACACTTCATACACCTCACACCGGGGCTAGCAAGCCCGCTTCAGTTTTCAACTCTCTGTTGGGTATAAGGACTTCTTAAAAAAGGAATTTTGTATTTTTTCCCGAGGAAGGGGTATTTATGTGTGTGTAAATATGTATGAATAAGGGTCATGTATAGATACATACGTGAACATGCAACTCTGGGGTAGACTTTTGGTAAAACCATTACTATAAAGGGAATATTATCATCAGTGGTGCTGTTTCTGCCCTCCTCGAAGGAGGCTGAAGCCGTAACCATTTTTACACTGTGTTGACTGATAGATTATACCTGTGTATCTCAAATTGTGGCTGATGAGGCCTGAAGCTCTGTTTGCAGATTTCTTCACAAATTTTAACAATCTATTGTGCAAATGTGAAGTTCTGAAAAGCATTTTATTTGATCAATTTCAAATCTAATGAATGGACAAAACATGAAACTTTACATAAATGAGCTCCTCTTGCAGCTTCTCCCCTATTTTTTCTTTCTAAACAGGTGAGAAACCTCACAGATGTCACTTATGTCCATTCGCATCTGCTTACGAGCGTCACCTGGAGGCCCACATGCGCTCCCATACGGGAGAGAAACCGTACAAGTGCGAACTGTGTTCCTTCCGCTGCAGTGACCGGAGCAACCTGTCCCATCACCGAAGGCGCAAACATAAAATGGTACCAATTAAAGGTACTAGGTCTTCCTTAAGCAGCAAGAAAATGTGGGGGGTTTTACAGAAGAAAACAAGCAATCTGGGCTACAGCAGAAGAGCACTAATCAACTTGAGTCCACCTTCTATGGTGGTCCAGAAGCCAGACTACCTTAATGATTTTACCCATGAAATCTCAAACATCCAGACTGATTCCTATGAAAACATGGCGAAAACCACTTCCACTGGTGGCCTAGCAAGGGACCCCCAAGAACTCCTGGTTGACAACCCTTTAAATCAGCTCTCCACTCTAGCGGGACAGTTGTCCAGTTTGCCACCTGAAAACCCAAACCCCGCATCCCCGGATGTAGTTCCCTGCCCCGACGAGAAGCCTTTCATGATGCAGCAGCCCCCTGGCGCGGCCGTGGTCGCTGCCGTGTCGGCGGGCATTCCTCAGAGCTCCTCCCCGACAAGCCCCGAGCCTCGGCCGCCACACAGTCAGAGGAACTACAGCCCGGTGGCCGGTCCCAGCAGCGAGCCGAGTGCGCACACGAGCACCCCTAGCATCGGCAACAGCCAGCCAAGCACCCCCGCCCCCACCCTGCCGGCCCAGGACCCGCAGCTGCTGCACCACTGCCAGCACTGCGACATGTACTTCGCCGACAACATCCTGTACACCATCCACATGGGGTGTCACGGGTATGAGAATCCTTTCCAGTGTAACATATGTGGATGCAAGTGTAAGAACAAGTATGATTTTGCCTGTCATTTTGCAAGAGGGCAACATAACCAACACTGATTGGAAGCAATCACATTAGCTGAACTTGGGTTTGCCTTTTTGCATTGTGTAGTTTTGTTTATTGTTGTTTTTTGGGGGGGGATCCATCCCTAATAAGGTGTATGCTAATTTAAAGTTTATACATTATATTTATGGAAAACAAATATGACAATGGAAACAAATGTTTGCTTTTTCTTTTTTTTCATAAAAGTCTTGTCAGGGTCATTTATATATTAGAACAATTAGACACACTGGTGTCTTTGTTTTGCTTTCATTTAGACACTTGAGAATTGAAGTGCAATCAATCTTCAAGGTGTTCATTTAAATTTCCCACGTTTATGGTCCATATAAACTTCAAAGCTTACCGATACTCTTGATGTTTCAATATATATGTTGCAGCTGGATGTTATTTCTACCATATTTCAAAATAGTAAATTACTTTCTCACAAAATTTATGACAACTTATTTCAGTGTCGAGTAGAGGAATCGCCTTTAAAATTGCTCCTAGTTGAAATACTATTTAGTTCACATAGTTTAAGTTGGATTAGCAGTTTCATTTCAACTGATAATAGTAAAGCTATTTCAGTGTATAGTAAACCTTTCTTTTTTTCCCATAACGGGAAATGTAAAACAGTTAATTCTTTTAAAATTGAAGTTATAAAAATATGAGAGAAAAGTTCTGAAAAGAAACTTAAGACTTTACATTGAAAATGGAATTTACTATTTAAATACCTGTTTATTCAATTTCTAGTTTAAAAATACGTCCATTTTCCACTGGATTCTTTTTATTATACTTCTAGCTTATTTTAAAAACTACAGGTAGATACATGAGAATGCTAGAAATATCAGAAGATTATCTATGAAAATGCCTTTTTTGTTCTTTTAATTTGAACCTTATATTTAAACCCTTCATTCTGACGATATTACTGACGTCAGGTGAGGCTGAGAAGGATACCAAGAATCCATTCCTCGGTATCTGCTCCTGTTCCTTTGATGACCAAAGAGGTGGGGTGCGAATCATCCCCGGATTCCTAGGAAACGCAGTCCTTAAGAAAAAAAATTCTGAGGTTTCTTTTTCCTGCTTTGTATCCATTTGTTGGCCATATTTTCAAAAAAAACGTTAGGTATAGAAACACATGGAAAAATGTGATGGTGAAGTAATATTTTAAAAAATGAGGGCATGTATCCAAAACGAATACTGGCTTCTGCTTCAGAATTGGCCATTTGAGATATTTTGTGTGAATTCAAGTTATATTGCTTATTTGCAGCTTTAACAGTCTTTTCTGTACATGACAAAACTGTAGGGAAGCTGATTGAGTTGTCACCGTAGTAGGAAAGGATTTTAAAATGTGAAAATAGATATAAAATGCTTTTAAACATGGTATTTAATTTGTTTACAAAAATAAGACTTGCTAAATAAATCTAGAGTAATTTTGAATAGGAGACTATTGTTTATATACTGTGTGATAACTAGCTTACTCTGAAGACAGCTTGGTCCAACAATAAAATATATTGTTACTAGTTGTTGGTTTCTGTGTACTTTGCAAACATTTTATTTTTAATTTGGTTCAAAATTTGAAGGTGTTACTAATTGGCTTTGTAGAGAGGGTGCCCTAATGACCTAGCATTTATTAAACAGAAAAGATCATTACTCTAAGAGTAAACACAGAAATATCGATGGTGTGTGTCCACAAAAAACCCACGTACCAAGTTCATGGGTCTTCTGCCCTCCCCGATGCTGGAAAGCCAGCAAAACGAGTTCTTGTGGTTTAACACCAGCCCAAACTCACAGGCATCGTCCCAAGAGGTGGGATCTGCGAGTGTCTCCGAACTGGGCTTCTCTCTCCTGTCAAACACAAGGCTTGCATCTAAAACCCTACAGTCCCGTTTCGCCCTGTTTGTCGCTTAGGTTGCCCCCCGCTCAGATCAGTCCCAGTGCAGCTGTTTTCAAATGCAGAACTTGGCCCCACTGTGTACCTACTGCCAGAAAGAAGGAGGTTGCTGTCATTTGGAAGCTTTTATTTTTGCCCTCTCACTCGTATTTTATCCTTAAAATAAAAGCAACACCCAAAATAAAAACGGAAAGTTTTCATGAAGCAAAAGGAAGAACTCTCGTTAAAACCAGTTTATTAACTCTGTATTCTGGGCCAAATGGTGACAAATAACATTTTTTTCTGACAACTAAATATAGATACTTGGGAGGTGTATTTTAATTTAGACATAGAACATGTTTTTCATGATTACAGACTAGAATGTATAATTCTAATTTTCCTGTAACTTAAAGGGCACAGGTGGCATTCCAAAGGTGTTGATGCTTGAAAGGTACGATTCTTAAGTGCACTAGCGTTTTTGAAGCAAATCTACCTTAGAAACTTTCTTAGTATTGTATTTTTTGAAAGATTGAGGATTTTAAATCGTACGCAAGTTAAATGTATCTTCCATTAAATATTGAATATATTTGTCCCATTTTATTTTTAATCAAGTATTTTATAGAAATGAGCTGTTGGGGAAAGTTTAACATGCAATATTTATAGTATTTTGCTGTTAACAGGCAGTGTTCTGAAATTAAATTTATTTTTGTTCAGTGAACATAAGTTTAGATTTCAAAGTTGGTAAGATAATTTATCTCCACTAATATATTTTTAAGTAACTATGAGGTCATTAATAGGGAATTACTTTATTTCAGATTCTACTAATATATGTAGCTACAACTTCTTGAAATTCAAGTAAAGGCCTAGACTTTTACTTTGAAAAAACTCCATTGGATATTTTCCAGTGCTGTTCCTTTTAGAAATAAGTGTTTGCCATCCATCTGCAGAATCATTTGACAAAGGGAATATTGCTTTAAAAATGTTCAGAGATAAACCTCATTTTAAGTTCTACAAAAATATTTATCAAATGGACATACTATTTTAAAAAAAAATTCCCTAAGCATTTTTTTCATTAAGTAGTCTTAGAGGGTATTTGATTTCTAGAATTTGTTTTTGTTAATATGTACTTTGATGTAAAGAACATATTTTGTATGCAAAACAAATCGAGTACGGTTGCAAAAACTATATTGTTTAGGGATTTCAGAAAAAGACTTAATGCTGAAATAACCATACCTAGTATGTAGTTCATTTTGTGAAAGCTTTGCTTTTGTAATATATGAATAAAAAAATAACACTTTCTAATGATTTCGATTTTTCTTTTTTGAGAACTAGGACCCAAGTAGTTTTTTTTTTTTTTAGTAACTTTCCAGTACGTAAAATGTTAAGAGTAAAAGGTTTTATTGGTAACCTTTGTTTGGATCTGTAGAATGCCTCACCCACGAGAACATCTGTCACGTGAGTTAAAGTCAGCTCCAAGCATCCACATTTTGTCTCCTTTCTAGCTTCTTCGCTGTATTTAAGATCCACGCATCGAGACTCCTGCCCCTCCCCAGCCCTAAGGGCTCTGGCACGTAAGGCTGCCCCTGATGCTTAAAGACCCATGCAGCGTCCGACAAGTGGCTGACAAAATGATGTCTGTTATAACAAATGGATCTTTTAGAATGACTGACTGTTACAAAGAATAAGCCTTTGGCAGTTCACTGGCCTAGAAAACATTCAGTAATACAAAATTATCGTAATCGGTTTGGAAAATCTTAACCAAAATCAGACATTTGGTTAGATTTTCAGGATTTCAAATGCTGCTTTGAAAAATACTTGTGCACAATGCTGTCTTTCTCACAATGAAAGAAAGAAACAACACCCGACAATTCAGCGGTGTGTTGAAAGCGCAGGTACTTTCTGTCCCCTTGTCTTAGGTCTTCCAGAAACTCTGCTTTGAGCTTGTTAAGTTCTTCTGCTAGAAGTTTCAACTTGGAAGGAGGCACTTGTTCATCTAAAATCAAGATATTCTAAAATTATTTGTGTAAATTCAATCAAGTTGGGCTGTCTAGTGACATCAGGAGATTGATTTGATTACTTCGGACAAACCAATCAGACTCTTACACAGTCATCATTGAGTTGGTATAATGTATGGACAAAAGGTCACGTTAGTGTGATACAGCAAATCATGGAAATACCTTGCTATGAAATTCCCAAGCAAAGAATACAAGCCTGTAAAGGAATTTTTTTGTTGTTGATCAACATTCTTCCTGAACTAATAGGTAGTGAGGCAAAAAAAAGACAGCAAATGACATTTTGGTTTTGAAATTGGGATGTTACCTACTACAGCTGTCCAACAGGACTTTCTACAATGATGGAAGTGTCCTGTATCGACCCTGTTCAACCCGGCACCCACTAGGCAGCCGTGTGGGCACGGCGACTGGAACCGAATTTCTTGTTAAACGGCTTTCTTGAGAGCGAACTCACACACCATACAATGTAGCCATTTAAACTACAACTTACATACCCGCACCTATCGCCACAATTTTAGAACGCTTCATTGTCTTCGGCTGCCACCCTCTTCTCCGTCCCTGTCACCCCACCCAGCCCCTAGCAACCACCGGTCTCCCTGTGCCTCTAGACTTCCCAGTTCTGACATCTCCCCTGATGGCGCATGTGGCCTTTCTGATGCGCTTTTTTTCATTTTGCACAATTTTCAAGGTTCACTCACATTGGAACATACTGATGCTTCATTCTTCCCTGTGGCTGTATCATCTATGTTACGTACACACATCAGCTGATGGACACGTGGGTTGCTTGCATCTTTTGGCTACTCTGGATGATGCAGCTATAAATATTTGTGTACAAATTGTTGTATGAGCACGTTTCATTTCTCTTACGTCCTTAGGAGGGGAACTGCTGGGTCCCACATACCCCTACACTGCCAGGCTGTCTGCCAAAGCAGCTGCACCGTTCTGCCCCTCCGCAGCCGTGCAGGAGGGTTCTGATTTCACCACATCCTCAGCAGCACTTACACTTCTTGATTCTCGGTGTCTCGTGCGTGTGCAGCGGTATCTCACTGTGGTTTGGATTTGCATTTCCCTGATGACTAAGCCTGTTTTCACAGAATACACCCAGCGTACCTTTTGCTTCCTTCATGGTCTGAGAGACGATCCTTCGCAGCATCTGATCAGCTTGATGAAGAATGTTGGTCGAGCAAACAATTCTGTCTGTTTCCTGTGTGTGACACAGACGCGGTTTTTAGAACAGTTACATGGTTTTACAAAAGACACGGCTTCAGTGGAGGTGCGTTATTTATTTGAAAAGACGAAAAAGTTGAAGCGGCTTCTCTGTTCCAGTTATTCTTCCCTCGCGGGGGGTTAAATGAAACACATCCGGTTGTAAACTGGGTTCCACGTGGGCGGTGGGATGATGGTAAATATCCAATAATGGGCTCTTCAGAAAAAGTTAAAAACAACTCCAAGATCTCTCTGGGGTGTTTGTCAATCTCTTTGGTGTAACTAGCCTCATCCTTGCCCATCTTAAGCTATGAGCACCAAAGTCCGGCGTTTCTGAAAATGTTAACAGCTGAGCAGCAGTGTGGCTGCCGCGCTCGGGGGCGCCGCTGTGTCCAGGGGCCGGCCGCTGAGTGCTGCCGGGACACCCTTCACAAGGCTACACTCCGCTCATAAAGACCTTCCTGCAAAAAGTCGTTCCTTCCCATTTATACTAAACAGAAACCAGAAGACTTACCTTTTGTTCCACGTTCTCCTCAACATATCTGACTGGATTTTCCAGCGCAGCGAGCAGTAAATCAGTCAACGCCGGGCTGTAGGAGACGGTGGGGTAAAAGAAGTCATTCCAGTAAGTAAGCTTGTGTTTTTAAAGAACTTGTGTTTATAAATACCAACGTGAATTCTAAAAGAATAAAAGTGCTATAATCCAAGATCCTAAACAAAAGGGGGAAAAAAGCAAAATGATTTAAAATCTGCCTTCTACTTGGCAAAATCCAAATGTAGAGGCTCAACAAATCGTAAGTCCCCCAAAACCCCTCATTTTAAAACAACATTAGTATCTTAAGACATATCAGTCAATAAGCTTTGGAAAGATACTGTCTTTTCCCTCCTTCAGTGTTGACCTTGAGGCTACCAGAACTCTTCTTTTACTCCCTGAGGAAGGACACACAGTCTTCACTTTCTGACATTCGCTCATTCACTGCATGTGGATTGGCCAGGGCCCTCACTTGTCCAGGGCCCGTGGAGGGTTGCGGGAGAATTCACTCATTCATTTAACAAATATTTATTGAGCGTGTTATATGGAAAATATTGTAGTACAACCAGGCATGTGAGGCTGCTAAGCTGAGGGTAAAGCAAGGTCTCCACCTTCTCCAGGAAGTAACATAATGGAGAAAGACATCATAAATGAAGCAAAAAAATAGTTTCAGACAGTGACAAGTGGAGAGTTAAGAGAACACACAGTGACAGATAGAGTGACTGGGACCTCTAACATCCTTCACGGCTAGCGAGGGTGGTCAGGGACGCCAGTTAAGCACAAACGCGTGGCAGGGTAGAGGGAGCCGCAAGTACAGAGTCCCCAAGGCAAGAACAAGGTTGCAAGAACTGTGTGTGTGCAACAGAAGTGGCTGGTTTGGTTGACAAGTAGCCAAGGGACAGATGCAGGGTTAGGTGCATCTAATTAGATGCAGGATCCAGGTCAGACCACGTCGGCTCTGAGAAGGAGTTTGGGTTTTACTCCGAGTACAAAGGGTAGCACTGAAAAAATGGAAGGCAGCGAACTCGCCGAGTTAAACCTCCGTCTCAGGAGGCCTCTTCTCACTGAAAAGAACCCAGGTTGCAGAGGGAGTGGGCGCTGGGTCCAAATCTTGGCTCTGCCACTTACTACCTGGGTGCGTTAGTAGTGTACTCGCCTGGGCCTCGGCTACCCCGTCTCTAAAAGGGAGAGAACTGGATGTACCCCCAAAGCATAGTCATGAGGACCCAATGAGGTCGTACACAGAGCGTGTCCAGAACACGCAGCATCTGCTCGGTTGCTGTTGCTGCCGGAGCAGCAGCAGGGTTCCCCAGGAGCCTGGGAAGGAACCACCTGTCAGGTCATCTTCCTAAGAGAGGGCCACCAGACTGCAAGCACCTGTTCAGTCCCGCTGTGACTATTCTGGACAGGTAAGAACACGCGAGTAGGTTCCGAAGGCCCGAGGCCGAACTGCAGATTGTGCTGAGGGCTGGACCGGCACCGGAGAAGCACCCCCCCCTTGCTTCCGGCAAGAACGGATGCCGACCAGAAGCACTGAAGGTAACCTTCTGCTGCTCCGGTGGGGGTACCGCAGCATCTCATGCAGCCAGTCCCTGCCAAAGGAAACATTTTAAGTATTCCAAAACGAGTTACAAGCAATTGGTTACGTACGTGCCTGATCGAAGTTCCAGGGTATTGTGAACAGTTAAAATTAGAAACCTCAGCCCTGGCTGGGGTAGCTCAGTGGATTGAGCGCGGGCTGCGAACCAAAGTGTCGTAGGTTCGATTCCCAGTCAGGGCACATGCCTGGGTTGCAGGCCATGACCCCCAACAACCGCACATTGATGTTTCTCTCTCTCTCTCTCTCTCTCCCTCCCTCCCTTCCCTCTCTGGAAATAAATACATAAAATCTTTAAAAAAATTAGAAACCTCAGCAACAAGCTTATTGTAGAAACCCTATAAACAATAGTCACTTAAATCCAATTTTGTAATTATGTTGAAGTATTTATTATAAAATGCATGGGAACTATACCCTGGGAACTACACATTTTGAAGAATGAGTTGTGAAGAATTAGCCTCTAAAAACTGCAGGCCCCCTACGGACGAGAGGCGGGGGCGCAGGAGACGTGGGCGGTACACCTCCAGAACTGCGCCGTCTCGTTCGTGGAAGAACCGCCCGCCACAAGGGCCCACCTGAGTTTAAAGTAATTAAGATTTAAAATGCAGGTCACCAGGTGCACTGGCTATATTTCATCTACTTAATGGTGGCATGTGGCTGGCAGCGACCACACTGGACAATGCGAACGTAGAGTATTTCATCAGGGAAACAGTGAAATTTCTATTAGAAATGCGCTGTTCTACAACTCTCAAGGCATATATTATGAATGCAACGCATCAGACACCGCAGCCACAGGCCTAACCTATACAGAAGCAGTAAAACTGCAGCGAGGTTTAAGGCAAAATTAGGATTCAGTATCCATTCCACTCTTTTTCTTTCTGTAACAGCACTACCGGGCAACTATTGAGCTTAGTCTGCCACTTGAGCCAGGGTATCAAAGATGTGTCCTACTCTGAATCCCTGCTCTGACCTCTCAGAGACCAGGATTCCAACCAGGGCACATGTCTGCAAACACATGTGGGTTCAAATCTCAGCTGTCACAAGCTCGGCGACTCTGGGCAAACTCAACTTTCTCGCCCAGTTTCCTCTTTAACACAAGAGGGGAATGACAGTATCTCTCCAAGGCCTGTGTGAGGACCAACCAAGTGGATGTACCATCAGGGAAGCACTCAGCACAGCACCTGCCTCAGGGCGACACCCAGGGAAGGACGGCTTTGAGTAGCGTACCTGGCCGCAGAAGAACACGCTGGACTCTGAACTGTGAGGCTGTTGTGTTCCCAGGCATTCTTCTTGGGGTTTGGCTCTTCAATCTTTCTCGCCATCAGCTGGATGGTGTCAGCAGGCAGTGCCCGAGGTCTCTGGCCATTCCTCTCTAAGCAGGTCTCGAGAGAACAATCTAAAAACACCTGGCAAAAGCCTAATGAATCTGAAAACAATGTGAAACCACAAAAATTACTGGGGTACTATTTTCCAAAATGTGAAATAAATATATTTATTTGGAATAGATAATATATTATCTATTCCAAAATTTAAATATATAAATATATTTATATTTTATTAAATATATTAGACAAATGATCCCAGCCACCGCAGGGAAAAAACCATTTGCAATACTGAGCATCTAGCTTTGAAAATTAAGTAAATTCATATAGACCTCCTTAATCCAATTAAATTCTCACCAGAGACAGTAATGATTTTGATGTGCCAATAAATGTGTGGGCGTGTAAGGAAAAAAAGGTTCTAATTACATTTCCGAGCCAGTTGGTAGACTTCGTATCTCATACTTTGATAATAAAAGTTGTCATCTAAAATCAAAAACAAAGGTCCAGAAATAGCAGTCTTCGTTAAGAGGTAGCCAGGCGGGGCCTCAGGGGCTGCGGAAGACAGCAGGTCTTGGTCCTTTAAGCAGGTTATAAAATCTTCCCACATGGCTTCCGTCCTGTTGGCTGGGGCAGACACCGGACACCCGTTAATGACAGCCAGCAAGAAGCATTCTGTGTACTTCAACAGTTCCTGCCGAAGCAATTTCCACTGGGATGGCTGCAAAAGATGGAAGAATTGCGATTTCTAGTAGATTAAGGTAGGCATGCCTCATTACCACCTGGCCCCGTATGAAAATTTCCGCCTGCCGTACTGAGCCATTTGGTGTTCGTTCCCTAAACGTAACTTACTTTCTCATGTCTCCATGTCCTCCTATAAAACTCCTCATCAATGATATATTAGTCCTCTGTGAACTCGTCTCAGACTCAACCTTGCAGAAAGCAGCGCAGACCCTCCCTCGGCTACGAGGACACCTTGTTCTGCACATACTGGGTCTGCACTCCAGCAGCGTTTACGCTGTTTGGACACTTGTTTGCACAGCTCTACATCCCTGCTACTCCGTCGTACATCCAGCCTCCCGCAGAGCGTCTGGCACTAACAGGTGCTTCAGAAAGCCATATTAAATAATTGAATGACTGAATGAGTGAATACATGAATGAAAAGCTGTTGTTACCATCCAGGAGGAAGGAGGAGCCAAAATCAGTATCCCGCCAAAATAAATCAGTGTGGCTGTGATAGAGCAATGCTGGTTTGTCTTTGAAATGAGGAGGGTTAGGGACAGAAAGAGGATCCCCTGGAAAGGTCCCTGGGTCAACAGGGGAAGACCTCAGGCTAACAACAGGGTGGAAATGGGGTGGGGAAAATGTAGAGGAAGCAGACTGAAGGGAAGAGAATAAACAGCTTGAAAATACATGTGATCTTGTGCTGCTCCAGGACTGTGGAGAGAACTCCCATAGTTCTGAGGTCAAACCCAAGGACGGGAGATGAGGGTCCCTCTCCTGCCTGTCCCTGCCTTGCAACACCGCTGAAATTACATGCAACAAATCCATCAGCAAAACTCACTAAAAAGGAAACCCACTAAAACAGGTGAGATAGCCTTCTCCTGTGACCAGGTGAGTTTCATGGCCTTCACCTGTAGGAGGAAGCGGCCCAGCAAATGACAACAATCACTATCAACAACTTTCAGCTTTCTCCAGAGTGCTGAAAATACTATCTTCTAAGTACACCCGCTTCTGCTAGGGACTTGACACTGTATTTACCTCGTAATGAGCCAAATATGGGAAAATATATAACTTTGCTGGAGTGGTCCACAACATTTCTGTACACCGAACGTGCTGTACTTTCGCATATAAACTTATGGAGTGGAATCATGTCATGTTTGTATTTTATTTATGGTGAATTTATCTACACTCAGGCACTAACGACAAAAATAACTATTTAAATTCTTCAGAATATTTCAACCAGATGTGAATGTAGTCTTCCCCCAGCGGTCTCGGTTTTCACCGTATCTCCAAGGGGATGCCTCTCACCGCGCTGATTGGGATTTGAGGGCTACGGAGAAGTATGTACTTGACAAGTTGGTCCCTAATAGAAGCTCGTTCCTTCATGGGGTGGTCGAGGAAGAACATCTATCTTTTCCAATGCTGGCGTTGGCAGGTTTACCCTGAGGTGAATGACATTGAGCTTCAGGTTCTGCATTTGTACAGCATCTTTATCGTCTTGGGAGAGGCCCTAGCGATTTTGTTATTTACTATTTTGTATTATTTTTATTAAAAGGGGTTCTCCAAATTGTGTAAGCTTTAAGCCTCACAATACCTGGATTCGCCCCTGGCTGGCTGTTAATGTTGGAACTTTTGAGAAAATAACTTTCCCAAAGGATTTTCAAGAGTGTATTTAACTATGGGGATTTTCACCTTGCATGCTGACTTCAGAACCTGTCTTATTAAGCCTCCACTGTCTAGAATATACAATACAAATATGCCCTATGTCTACACATACACCTCTGCAATACATTACTCTCAGATGGAGTCAACTCACTCTGTTAAACAAGCTCCACTTTCCTCGAACTCCAGTCTCTCCTCGGTATCCGGGCTAACGTCACCCACCAGGTGTCGCCCAGGACCCTGCGAGCTGTGTGCACTGCAATAAGCAGCCACAGCCTAGGCCCCGCCCCCTCCGTACGTACCACTGGCCCCGCGCCGGCCTCCTCGAGGAACGCGTCCGGCATGACGTCATCGTAGGCGACGACGCCCACGGCCCAGCCCAGCTCCCGTCTGAGCCGGTGGCGGAGGGCCAGCGCGAAGGTCGATTTTCCTGCCGCGGGCAGGCCGCAGAGGACGCAGAGGCCTAGCTTCCTCTGCCCCTCGCCGCGCGCACCTCGGGCCTCCCCTCCCGGCTTCATGTTGCCTGGGAGACCGGAGGCCGCTGCGAACGTGGTCCCCGGAACTGTTCTCCCACCGCGCGTGCGCAGTCTCCCACCTCCCTCCTGCGCCGCCTGGTGTCGCGTGGGAGGGATGGACGAGTCTGAATCCGGAATGATACTCGTGGTCACCTGAAGCACTGGGGTCGACCCTTCCCTTTAGTCGGGGAAGACCACGGCGAGGCGTTTTCCAACCCCAGGACCCTTTCTAAAGGGTCAGAGTTGAATTTAATCTTCAGTTAGAATCATTCTCCCTACCGGAAACTTGCAAGGCATTAGGATTTGTGCCTGCAATTAGTTACGATGAATTCCCCCACGCAGGGAAATCACAGACTGAACCTCTTCCCCCGGCGGTGCATGGGAGGCCAATGACTGGAAATCAAAGAATAGGAAGGGAAACTAGCGGTCCGACGACCGGGCTCCGCTGCCTCTATTTGATGTGATTGGCAGGTGGAAGGTCAAATTAGCTGTTAGTTGCGTCCTAACACCACGAGTGGGCAGCAAGGTGAGGCAACTAGGGAGGCAAGGGAACATACCTAGACCTCAATTCCAGTGCATTCATGCAGAGGACAGTAGGTTATTTTAGGTTAAATACTAAGCTGTGGAGACATATAAAATAAGTTTCTTGTGTGGAGAAATAGTTTTTAAAACATTGAATTAAGATTCTAGCTTTCACCTTATTTTAAGGTATGTTCAAAATGTGAGCAAGTGAGGTTAAAACAATGTATACTGGGGGAAAAATGCAACCAATAACTCAATGCTAAACCATGCAGTTGGAATCATACAGCCTTTTCAGATTTGTTTCTTTCACTACTAGTGCACATTAATATATGCACTGAAGATTCCTGTTTCTTTTCATGGCTTAGAAGCTCACATCTTTTTAGCGCTGAATAATATTCCATTGTCTGCATAAACCAGTTTATTCGTTCACCTGCTGAAGGACAGGACATCTTGGTCGTTTCCAAATTTTGGCAATTATGGGTAAGACTCCTATAAACATCTGTGAGCAGGTTTTAATGTGTATGTAAATTTTCATCTTATTTGGGTAACTACGAAGGAGCATGCTTACTGGATGTTATGGAAAGAGTATGTTTAGTCTTGTAAGAAACTGCTGAACTGTCTTCCAAAGTGGCCGTACCATTTTGCATTCCCACAAGCAATGAATTAGAGTCCCTGTTGCTTCACATTCTTGCTACACTTGGTGTTGTCAGTTTTAGATTTTAACCATTCTAATAGCTGCAGAGCAGTATCTTGTTATTTTAACTTGAAATTTCCTAATAACGTAATGTTGAGCATCTTTTTGTGTTTATTTGTCCTCTGTATGTTTTTTTTTGGTGAGGCGTCTGTTCAGATCTTTTGGCCATTTTTAAATTGGGTTGTTCATTTTCTTATTGCTGTTTTAAGAATTCTTTGTGTATTTTTATAAATCCTTTATAAGATACATCTTTTGCAAGTATTTTCTCCCAGTGTATAGATTGTCTTCTCATTCTCTTGACAGTCTATCACAGAGCAGAAAGTTTATCTAAATGCAGTCCAGCTCTCCAATTATTTCTTTCATGAATCTTGTCTTTTGGAATGAAGTTTCACTAAAATCTCTTTGGGATTCTGATTGGAATTTTATTGAACCTGTAACTCTGTTTATAACATTTAGGTCCAATTATTTGTCTCCTAATAAAGTTTTATATTTTTTTCTATAGATGCCCTAAATATCTTTTAAATTTTTAACTCCTTAGTATTCTCTGATAATATTGTAAATTGTATCATCACTAATTGTTTTCTATTTGTTTCCTGTTCTTGTGAAGAAATGCAATTGACTTTTGCATATTAATCTTATATCCTGCTGCCTTGCTAGCTTTTCTTATTGTTTGTCCAAGCCAGTTATTTTGTAGAGGGTCTCTCATTTCAAGTGTATCTGATCTTTCTTCATGATCAGATTTAGGTTACTTTTTTAGAAAGAGTACCACAGCAGTGCCATATTCTCAAATGGAATGCAGAGTGTTGGTTCCCCCCGCTATTGGTGATGCTAATGTTAGCCATTCGATTAAGGTGGTGTCTTCCAGGTTTCTCCACTGTAATAATACGACAAACTTTGTCATCAATATCTCATGGAGAGCTACTTGGAGACTATGGGAATATCCTGCTTCCTCCGGAACTTTCACCACTTTCTCATCTGGTCAATTATAGCTATGATGGTCTTCAGATGATTTCCTAACTCTGTCCTTCTTCTACATTTATTGGGGTTCTACTGAGAGTAGGAGGTTTTATCATTTGTATCAAAATGGATTTATAGATGTTCTTCTTGAATGGATTTTGATTTTATTGAATGGATTCGAATCTACAAGTGGTTGGTGCTCAAACTGTCTGAGTTGCAAAGTGGAGGCCCTTCAAGGTGACTTTTGTCATGTTCCCATCATTTTTCTAGATTTTAATTTATTTTTAGAGAGAAAGAGAGGAAGAGAAACATCAATTGGTTGCCTCTCCTACATGCCCCAACCTGGGACCAAACCTGCAGCCCAGGCATGTGCCCTGGCTGGGAATTGAACCGGTGACATTTCGCTTTGTGGAACAACACCCAACCAGCTGAGCAACACTAGTCAGGGCCCCATCATTCTTTTGAGCATTTCCCTATTTCAAGGCACTCTAATATGTCACAGGTCCATCCTGTCCTTTCCCTGCCCTAGCTCCTGAAGCAGCCATTTCTTCAAGAAGCTCTGGGGTTTTTCTGGTTTTCAGTGGAGATTGGTACTCAGAAACCAGGATCTGCACACTAAGTGGGCTCAGTGTTACGGATGTATTGTCGCTTCTTGCTATTTCAGCAGAGAGCTGGGAAGTCTTTAATGTCCATCCAGCCATGCATCGTGGGAGTTCACAAGAGTACCTTCGATACTGTGCAACACCACAGGATTCATTTGAGAGGTTTTTTCCATCTTTGTAATTCCTTTGTCTATCAGTGAGAAACCTGGTTCTTAGTATCCTCAAAATATGTACGTATTTGCTCAATTCTGGAATACAGACCCACTTTTAAATCACTTTCCAATGTCACTGGGCAAAACCTACCAAAGGTAAGTATAGCTCTTTTTAATCTTTAGTATGAGGATATATAGCCAAAATATTGCACTCAGAAGTTGCTTGGATCAGTACCCCCCTCCCATCCTTGACTTCTGCTGCTTTTGAGTATACCGGACATTGACAGGGTTCTCCCAGATCCTGTCTACTCCATTCCCACCCAGTTCCTACAGGTAACCAATCCCATTTGTTTTTCTTGTTTTCCTTTTTGTGAAAGTGGGCACATGTGTATTTGATTTCCCCTTCCCTCTTACACAAAGGGTGGCACAGTATAATTTCTTTTGCACTTTGCTTTTTTTCTGCTTAATTAACAATATATCTTGGAAACTACTACGTCACTTCATTCTTTTTCTGTGGCAGCATGGGACTCTACTGTAGGGACTCTACTGTACTGGTGTACGATATTTTATTCAATACTCACCTATGTATGGACACTTAGGTTTCCAATATTTGAAAATTACCAACAATTCTGATGAATAGCCTTGGAGATTTTATATATACATATATGTGTGTGTGTGTGTGTGTGTATATATATATTTCTGTAGTTGACATTATCTTCAGTAAATTCTTAGAAATAGAATTTCCCTTTGAGTCATCTGCAAGTCACCAGTCTTCCTACTAAGTTTTCAAAGAACATTATCCTAAACTGTGAGGCAGACACTCAGATGATACCAGATCCCCAGCTACTTTTATACTACCTAGTGTGTGTGTTTCTCTTTAGTGTTTCTCTGCATCCCCAAAGACTGCTCTGCTCCTGGTATTGTGAGGCTGAACGCATAAACCCCATAAACATGCTGAAAGTGGGTACTAAGTAATCATCAACCTCACTAACCCTCAGAGCCACCAAAGTGTCTGAGGGAAGATCAAAACAGTTTTACCAAGATAAAGGGGATCCTAATGTCACCAGCCTCTGCCTTATAGCAACAATGGCGAGATAGATTTCAATTCCTTGGTTCCTTAAGCTTCCAAAACAACTTTTGTTTGAAGAAAGTAATTCCTAGAGATTTCCAATGAGACTTCTCACTGTTTCCTTACTTCTTAACATTGTGTTATATGTTTAAAATAATTATAAAGATGTTTAAAACAATCAACCTCTTCAACAGTCCAATAAACAAGCCTTGTGTTTTAACACTGTGAAAGTTGTTTATTCAATATCACTGGACATTTGTTTACGAGATACAGTAGTAAATGCTGAGGGTTCACCCATGAAGACATGTCTTGGTGTTAAAAAAAAAAAGCTCAATTTGAGAGAAAATGAAAAAAAACACAAAACATCCACAGCACATATAAATATAATTAAAATTTTGACTCCTGGCCAAGATGGAGGTGTAGGTAGACGCCTTTGGTTGTGTGAACTTTGCCACTTCACACAACCAAAATGAGGTCAACAACAAATTTAAAAACAAAAAACCACCAGAGCTACCAGAAAATCAAACTGTATGGAAGTCTGACGACCAAGGAGTTAAAGAAGAAACATTCATCTAGACTGGTAGGATGGGTGCAGACAAGCAGCCGGAGCACACAGGATTCCAGGCAAGGCAGCAACTGGTGGACCGTGGAAGATGAGGCAGCAACTGGAGGAACAGGTGGTCCCACATCCGTGTGCAGATAAACCAGCAGGAACTACTGGGGAGCGAGACAGACCACGCAACCCAGGGTTCCAGCACTGCGAAATAAAGCCTCTAAACCTCTGACTATAAAAACCTGTGGGCGTTGCAGCAGCAGGAGAAAGCACCAGTCTCCTAGGAGAGTTTGTTGGAGAGACCCACAGGGTCCTAGAATGTACACAAATCCACCCACCCAGGAATCAGCACCAGAAGGGCCCAATTTGCTTGTGGGGAGCGGAGCAAGTGACTAGAAGCACGCAGAGAGCCAAGCAAGCAGCACTGTGTCCTCTTCGACCTCTCCCCCGCATACAGCACAACAATGCAGCCAGGTGGGTTGCCCCTCCCTTGTGAATACTTAAGGCTCCACCCCTCGTAGCACCTGTGCTGAGATAAAAAAAAAAATATGGCTTTAATAAAAGAATAGATCAAAGCTCCAAAAATAGAACTAAGCAATGAAGATATAGCCAATCTATCAGACGCAGAGTTCAAAACACTGGTAATCAGATTGCTGACAGAAATGGCTGAGTATGTTTGTAAAATAGAGGAAAAAGTAAAGGCTATGCAAAGTGAAATGGAGAGAAATGTACAGGGAACCAACAGTGAAGGGAGGGAAACTGGGATTCAAATCAACAATGTGGAACAGAAGGAACTATTAAACATTCAACCAGAACAGAAGGAAGAAACAAGAATTTTAAAAAATGAGGAGAGGCTTAGGAACCTCTGGGACAACTTTAAATGCTCCAACATCTGAATCGTAGGGGTGCCAGAAGGAGAACAGGAAGAGCAAGAAATTGAAAACTTATTTGAAAACATAATGGAGGAGAACGTCCCCAATCTGGCAAAGGAAATAGACTTCCAGGAAGTCCAGGAAGCCCAGAGAACCCCAAAGAAGTTGGACCCAAGGAAGCACACACCAAAGAACATCATAATCACATTGCCCAAAATTAAAGATAAGGAGAGAATCTTAAATGCAGCAAGAGAAAAGGAGACAGTTACCTATAAAGGAGTTTCCATAAGACTGTCAGCTGATTTCTCTAAAGAAACCTTACAGGCAAGAAGGGGCTGGAAAGGAGTATTTGAGGTCATGAAAAGCAAGGACCGACCTCCAAGCTTACTCGATCCAGCAAAGCTATCATTTAGAATGGAAGGGCAGATAAAGTGCTTCTCAGCTAAGGTAAAATTAAAGGACTTCATCACCACCAAGCCCTTTTTATATGAATATTAAAAGGACTTATCTAAGGAAAAAAAGATTAAAAACTATGAACAGTAAAGTGACAACTCACAACTATCAATAACTTAACATAAAAACAAAAACAAACTAACCAAACTAGAACAGGAACAGAATCACAGAAATGGAGATCACCTGGAGGGTCATCAGCGGGGAATGGGTGGGGAAGATTAGGGGAAAAGGTACAGGGAATAGGAAGCATAAATGTAGTACAAAATTGACAGCAGGAGGTTAAGAGTAGTGTAAGAAATGTAGAAACCAAAGAACTTACATGTACGATCCATGAACATGAACTGAGGTGGGTAGAGGGAGGGGTGCAGAATGGAGGGGGATAAAGGGGGAAAAATGGGACAACTATAATAGTGTAATCAATAAAATATATTAAAAATTAAAGCTTTCTTAATATTAACAAGACTTACATTAGGTGTTCATATTATGTTCTATATAAAGAGCTATTAAAAGTAAAATTGGTAGGAAGGGATTTTAAAGCTTTCCCTTAACCTGCAATCCCATAGTACAACCTATCCCTGGAGGGACATTAATAAACACACCTCAAAGTTCTATAATTTTGCATAAATATAGGTGCTTTTTGCTGGAAACACGCACCACTCAAAGTGCACTATGGGCATATTATGTTGAACTTGATGGGTTATTTCTCCAGAATGTGCAAAGAGTCACAAAAAATAGAACAAAAAAGAACACATCCTACAGCTGATGTGGCTTGAATGCCACTTGCCTTCATTACTGACTTACCAAAGTAAGAGCTGGTTCGTGCAGACCCCAGGGGCAAGCAATTTTAAGTTACTGCCAAGACCCCAGGGATGCAGAATAAAACAATTCCATGCAATGGGTCCATTATGCAAGTTCATTTTAAGCCTGGTGTTCTGAAGCTGGTGGGGGTTTTTCCATAGATACTGTGTCATTCATGCTGGTGACCTCTTCAATCTACGCTTTACTGATTCAAGGTAGTGTGCATTACTGTAGATCCGAGCAGAAGAAGGTGGCTTTTTAAATTAGGAAGATAAAACGTATAGATACACAAAAGCGGTTTGCAGTTTTTAATGCTATAAGGGTGTCAAGGCCCTGACCAGGGAGCTCAGTTGGTTACAGCGTCATACCAATACACCAAAGTTGCAGGTTCGATCCTGGGTCGGGACCCATACAAGAATTGACCGATAAATGCGTAAATCAGTGGAACAAGTCAGGGCTTCTGTCTCCCTCTCAAGTCAATTAGAAAAAAAAAACTCTGTCTAAAAAAAGGCGGGGAGTGTAAAGGGGTTCTGAAACGAAACTGTTTGCATCTATTATGGAACACACACTGTCAGCAACAAGGCGTGGCTGTGGGGTTCCTACCGACCTCAAGACTTGGTTTATCGGCTGCAGGGGAAATGAGAGAAAGAGGAAAGCACGGAGATCTTTAGATTTCGGATTCCTGGTTATTCAGCCTCATATTTAAATCGTCAAAATCCAACTGATAGTACCGATCTCGCTCCGCAAACTGCACATTGGTATTTCTGAAGAGCCCATTTTCCTTTGGACAGTCCAAATATGTGAATGAGAATGCAAGTTGATTTATAACCCCAGGAAGCAGGACATATTGGGCAGAACTACTGAGGTAGACAACCTCCAAGGAATGGAGTACTTTGTTTTAAAAACTTAGCAAAAAGGACCTTCACATTTAAGGACTTTTGAACTCTGACATTCCACTTTTCTATCATCTGTATTCTTTCTTCTAAAAGATGAAAAACTCATTTGCACAAACCTCCTCAGGAAGAGGATGGCTGGAGGTGGTGAGGCATTCACTTTTATACGTAACTGCAGGGCATCTGGGAAGTCCCACCTGCTTTCACTTTTCCAACCATTACCGGTCCCAGAGTCGATGGGAGACACCTGGTCGTTCTTACTGACGCATGTAAAGAATTACAGATCAGCCCTGGCTGGCGTAGCTCAGTGGATTGAGCACAGGCTGCGAACCAAAGTGTCGCGGGTTTGATTCCCAGTCAGGGCACATGCCTGGGTTGCAGGCCATGACCCCCCAGCAACCGCACATCAATGTTTCTCTCTTTCTCTTCCTCCCTTCCCTCTCTAAAAATAAATAAATAAAGTCTAAAAAAAGAATTACAGGTCAGCAACTCTATTAGCTTATTAGTGACCCCTTCCCATGGAAATGGCTGGGCCTAGCTAGGGCGGGGTGTAGAGGGGGTGAAAGGCAGAGGTTTAGCGCAAAGCAGGGTGGCAAAAGCATGCATTGCTGAAGGCCTGGGGGGCGAGCCCCAGGGTGGCCAGAGAGCCAAGAGCACCCAGACAGCGAGTCCTTTGCTCTGAGGACTTCCCTAGGTGGTGGGGTGGGGTGAACAAGTTACACACTGACTGACAGGTAAAGGTGGTGCCAGCTTTCCTGGGGCGGGGGGAGGGGGGCAACATGCCTACCTGAACTGAGGTAAGTGTGGGGGTCTGTTAGTTCGAATCCTTATCTTGCTCCAGATGCCATTTGTTCATCCTGTTGTAAACCAGATAGGTGCCAGGAGGCAGTTAATGAAAAGTGGGGCGGTTACCCAAAGTTATTTACGGGCTCTGTGGACCCTCTCTGGCATCCCAGGCCCTGGGATGAAAGCAGTTCCAAGGCCTTCTTTCTCAGATGGTGGACACGCTACTCAGAATTTCAAGGACGTCCCTCCTTCCTTGCCAAGGCAGTTTCTTATGATGTTGGAACAGCCGGCTTCATTATGGGACCAGGCTCAGGACTGCGGAGTCATGGATGAGACGGTGTCTTCCTCCTCCTCCCTGCCTAGGTTTACCATTCATTCAACCCAGGTGATAAAAGGTGTTTCCTGGCAACCAGGACGCTGGCCCCCGGCCAGTAACAGCAGTGCAGTCCCACAGTTTTTCCTATGCTGTCTCCTGCCTCCTTTTTCCTGAGAGACATGGTTCTCAAAAATTCTTTTTTGGGCTGTTGAGGGGTGAAGGTCCGTCTTCCGTAGCTACTTCAGGCTTGGATGGGACAGCAGACCCTGCCTATCGAGAACCATGAGACTCTCACCCTATCTATCTGGGAGCTGGTGAAGAATCTCTGGGACTGTCAGGGATGCTGTGCATTGGCCAGAGGAGGGGGAGGATAGTGTCCCTCCGTCGGCCCACGAGGGATGCCTGGAACCTCTGGTTCCTCAGGTCCATAGTTGTTCATGACAATCATTTGCAGCTTTATAGCCTCTGTTCAAGAAGAGACAAATTTAGTTAGTAAGTTGATTATCATAGGCCCAAATAATAGTATCACTGGTATAATTAATAACGGTGCTGCAAAGGGAAGAAGTAGAGACACGAGCCATGAATTGGAATCCCACAGACAGGTTGAACTTTTGATCCCAGGTGCAGACTCGGGGGTGCTTTGGGTGTTTTGCTGGACCTGCCCTGACTTGTTGACGCAGAAGCCACACTGCTCCTTGAGGTAGACATGTTCCTCCCACTGAGGCTGTGAGGAGGCCTAATGCCCTTCGATTGCGGGGGGCAGTTCCAGCTAATGAGTCCAGTGTCCCTTGGAGAGCTGCCAGTGTTTCCCCTGTTTCAGTCAATGACTTAGCTGTTTCCTGTGATAGGCAGTGGTGGGTCCCTAATGAGGCTCTACCTACCACCGCTCCTGTGGCAGAGAGAACCCCTGTAGTGGTATTAGAGGAATAAGGAGACCAGACCTCTTGAAAAGATGTCCTCGACCTCATCATGGGAATGGGACGGAGGTGTTTTCTCACTTTGTGGAAACATACCCCAGGGAGCAGTGTCCTCTCCACTGTGGAGGGAGGGTCCAGTATGCTTGGGACCCGCAGACCCAAAAGACTCCTGTTAAAGGGGGTAATTCTGCCATCAGTTCAATTTCTGCCAGCTTAACCGGCTGGGTTTCTACAGAGACGTATCTGCCTTTGACGAGCTGCCTGGTCCTTGGGTATTTGGTGCCCCACCATTGCAGTCCTTGCGCCGCCAGCGAGGCTGCAGCCAGGGGGTCTATGACAGGATTGCAGAAACTTGGGCTATTTATGGCTTCAGTAAAGATAGAGCCCCTCTTCGGTCCAAAATGTACGGCGACCTGAGAGCTGCGGTACAGAGTGACACAGTCCTCTCCTTCTTGTGGGAGGAAATGATTCACCGAATAGGATGGCCTGCCTTGGCAGTACGCTGTTTTCGGTGAGTTTTTGTACAAAGGTGGGCTAGGAACAGCTGGCCCTGGAAAGCGGGTGTGGATGAAATTTGTCTCGTCCCCTGGATTAGGAATCCCCCCAGACATATGGGGTATGGCGGTGAGGGGAATTCCACGAGTAGTGTTTGTGAGCGGGGGGTCTGGGATCAGAAGATTTTGGCGGCACTGGCTGTCAGCCAGCCTTCCCACGGGCGTGCCTCCTGGAGCATCACTGACAATGCAGAGGGGGTACGTGACCTGCAGATGGTTTATTAAGTGAGAAAACACAGGCCCTCTAGGGGAGCGTTGACTGCTGGTGGAGAAAGTCCTGGGCAATCGCTTAGCAAGGTTTTGAGCGGCTATGATGCCCCATGGGCTGAAATGTACAGTGTTTTCGTCCAGGGTTGCTGAGATGTTTCCCCACTGTTCTAGTGCCAGTGGCTGAACATAGCCCGAAGTATGGTTGGAAAGAGAAAGGGGATAGGGAGAATTGAAAGACTGGGGAGTATGATTGTCTAATTCATAGGCAGTTTTAGGTGGAGATTTAGCATAAGTGAAAGGGGCTAAGGGGTAAAACAGAAAGCTACTTATCAGACTCAGGAGCAGCCGTGTAGCAAAGGAACCTGAGGTCCTCCACCAGCGCACAGGAACGCGTGGCATCATCCTGCTGTCCCCCCTGTCGTCTTCTTTCTGAACCGGAGCTGCAGGTCCCCCACCAGCTCACAGGTGTGTGTGGAGTCTGGATCCCTCCGCTGTCTGGGGAGTGATGTGGATCAACAGGAGCTGGCTTTACCCTGGAAATATGAACCCAACTGTCGACCCCCAGCAGCTTTGCAGCCACGGGGGCACTCAGAGCTCCCTGGTAGGGTCCCTTCCACTTGGGGTCAAGTCGATCTGCAGGGGATTCTTCTCTCCGAGTTTTGAGAAGGACCCAATCTCCTGGAGAGATGGTGGCCAGGAGTTCTCGTCTGGGAGAAGGCCAGACTTCATCCCCACATTCCTGCAACGCTCTCCATACCTGCCCCATGTGTATTACATGCTTCACGGCTCGACGGGTCTCAGCCTCCAATATTAAACCCAGGGTCAGGAATGGCCTGCCACCTAGCATTTCAAAATGGCCGAGCCTCGTACCAGCCTCAGGGGAGCCCCTGATTTTCATGAGGACCATCAGCAGTAACTTAAGCAGTTCTCAGAAGTGCCTTGAGCGAGCTTTGCTAATGTTCTTTCGGAAGTTTGGTTCAGCCGCTCTACCTTCCCAGAGGACTGGGGGTCTCCGAGCAGGGTGGAGGTGATACTTTATGCCTATGGCCTCAGAGACTGACTGAGTCATCTTAGAGGTGAAGGCAGGCCCATCATCACTTTGCAGGGGGCATGGGAGACCAAACCGGGGTATTATTTCTTTAAGGGGTGCCTTTGCTACCTCTGTGGCCTTCTCCGTCTGGGTCGGAAAGGCTTCAGTCCACCCAGTGAAAGCATCTATTAAAACCAGCAGACACTTGTATCCTTTATCGGGGAGCACCTTGGTGAAACCCATCTGCCAGTCTTCTCCTGGACAGGTGCCCTCCCACGGAACAGGCTCCAGCAGTGGGGGGAGAGGGGGGAGGGGTGGCTTTTGCCCAGGGTTGCTGTGTGTGCAGAGGGCAGGCCTGGCAAGTATTCTTTAGAGTAGCCGCTAGTCCTCTGCCTGTAAATGACTTATTAACTAACGCCGTAGTAGCATCTCTTCCTGTGTGGAAGGAGTCATGCGAGGCCTTTACAACCTTCCATTGGGAGCCTGGGGAAGAAGTTTGTGGCCAGTGCAAATCCAGGCCCTTTGGGAAAGCCCCCTTGCTCTATAGCCCAAGAGTTCTCCTCAGACATGGATTCAGGCTTCAGGTTGGCGCAGTCTATGGATGGGAACAGTGCCAATTCTGCAGCTGGTCTCAGCTGCCTTTCTAGCTTCTTGGGCTGCCTCCGCGTTCTCCTTGGTAACAGGGAACGTATCCTTCTGCTGACCCCTGCAATGCATTACTGCTACCTGTTTAGGGAGGCCAACTGCTTCCGGCAGATTTAAAATTTCCTGTCTCTGTTTAATGGGGAAATTCCTCGCAGTGAGGAGTTGCTTTTCTTTCCAGGTGGCAGCATGAGAGTGCAGAACAAGGCAGGCGTATTCGGAATCTGCATAAATATTAATCCTTGTTCCTTGTCCTAGAATGAGAGCTCAGGCAAGGGCTATGATCTCTACCTTTTGGGCCAAGGTGGAGGGTAGAAGAGGTTGTGCCTCAAGTGTCATATAAACTAGCCATTGCCATCGCGTACCCTGCCTTTCGCCGCCCACTCTGTACAAATCTGCTCCCACCAGCGAACCACTCTTCATCAGGGTCATCTAAGGGCCCGTCTGACAAATCAGCCCTGCCGGAATAGGTGAGATTCACAATCTCTGAGCAGGAATGAGCTAAATCAGGAGATGATCCTATAGGCATTAAGGAGGCTGGACTTAAGCTATTGCAAGTTTTTATGGTTACTTCAGGACTGTCTAGAAGGGGCTGGTATCTGGCTAATCTATTTCCACTTAACCAGAGATGCCGTTTCATTTCTAATACACCTTGGACTTGACGTGGAGTTAGAACCTCTAACTTCTGTGCAAGCGTCAGTTTTGCAGCCTCCTCAGTTAATGTGGCTGCAGCTGCTCCTGCTCTGAGTCATGGAGGGCCACCACGTTTCTACACTGTCCAGCTTTCTAGAGAAATATGCGACAGGTCAGGGTTCATTTCCTAGTTGCTGGACTAGACTCCCAATGCTAGTCCCTGCATCTCTGCTATATATAGAGAGAGGTTTGTTTATGTCAGGGATGCCGGGGGCTGGGGCCTCGACTAGAGCCCGCTTGAGTTTGTTAAAAGCCTGATCATGTTCCTTTCCCCATATAATGGGTTCAATGTCTGGCCCCTCAGTAGCCTCATATAAAGGCTTTGTCATTAGTCCAAAGCTTGGGATCCGAATGCTGCAGAACCCAGCCATTCCCAGGATGCCAACGCAATCCTGTGCAACCCAGTGAGAGAGGCCCCTACTGTGGCAAAATATTTGCCACCTATGTGGCCCTGGGTCCCTTTGGTCTCAGGGGTCCACTGAATTAAAACACAGAGGGTGCCTCAGGAGGAAGGGCAAGCCCATCTCTGTAAAAACACCAGGCGGACTGGGGGGAAGCTAGCTGGGGAATAGAGTGAGATCACAGGCTCAGCCCTCAGGCAGCGGCTTGGATGAAAAACGGCCCCATCTAGAAAAGGGGAAAACACCGTAAGCTGCCGTTTCGCAGCATCCTGAAACCCGACCTCACAACCCGAAGGACTGCCCTTAGAGTGCCCTGCCCCCTGCTCTGCTCAGGGTTTCCTAGGAACCTAGTGTTCTGTCCTGGTCCATGTCCCAGCTTATCCTCTCACCTTTAGGTAGCTTTGTTGCAGCGAACTCCCTCTCCACTTTTAAATGCTCTCGCTCTCGGCTTTTAAATGCTCTTAAACGCTCGCCTAGTGCCAGTGGGGTAGGGCAATTTCTTGAGAGGAAGAAAGCAAGACATTTCCATAACATTGCCCTTTCCTACAGTTCCGGCAAGGAGTATTTGGATGTAAATTGATGTGCCAGAAGCCACCTGGGGTGGGTGGGAGGAGAGGGAGAGAGGGAGAGAGGGAGAGAGAGAGAGAGAGAGAGAGAGAGAGAGAGATGCTGCAAGCTTTAACAGGCCATGATTTAGACTGACTTTTCTCCTGGCCAGGTTTGGAGGCAGAAAAGGCTAAGGAATCCAAGTAGTGGGTCAAAGTGTGCTGTTTATGAGCAGGGCTCCCAAAGGCCCTTATCCCTTTAGTCATCCCTAACTCTCTTAGGTGTCTCGGTTTCTCCCCCGTCTAAAACAGCCAGCGGGGCTCTGAGTTGCGGGTGACCAGCCCTTATTTTGCACGTCCCTGGAAAAGCCAAAGTTACATTACAATGATGGGACTTCCTTATGAGGATCTTGCACATCTTAGGGATTGACTCCAGACACCTCTGCAAGGCCCCCACTCAACGTAGGGATGCCTGGTGCCTCCTTAGTCTTCGGAGCCCAGGCAGAGCCCCACCCTCATCTCGGGTTTCACCGTCTCTGCCTCCAGACGGAGGCCGAGCACGTGTAGGTGCCCCATGCACAGCACAACCTCTCCTTTATCCCCAAGGGGAGAAAGGCAGGACAGCCTTGCTGGGGAGACCATACTCACTGCGTTCCAAATGGCTGGAGGAAAAGGGTGGGATCCAAGTCTGGGTCCAGGGTTTCGGCACCAATTCTGTTGACAGGAGACACCTGGTTCTTCTTACTGATGCATCTAAAGGGTTACAGATCAGCAACTCTATTAGCTTATTAGTGACCCCTTCCCATGGAAGAGACTGGGCCGAGCTAGGGCGGGGTGTAGAGGGGGTGAAAGGCAGAGGTTCAGGGCAAAGCAGGGTGGCAAAAGCATGCATGGCTGAAGGCCCGGGGGGTGAGCCCCAGGGTGGTCAGGGAGCCAAGAGCGCCCAGACAGCGAGTCCTTTGCTCTGAGGACTTCCCTAGGTGGCGGGGTGGGGTGAACAAGTTACACACTGACTGACAGGTAAAGGTGGTGCCAGCTTTCCTGGGGTGGGGGGAGAGGGGCAACATGCCTACCTAAACTGAGGTAAGTGTGGGGGTCTGTTAGTTCGAATCCTTATCTTGCTCCAGACGCCATTTGTTCATCCTGTTGTAAGACAGATACATGACAGGAGACAGTTAATGAAAGGTGGGGCGGTTACCCAAAGTTATTTATGGGCTCTCTTTTGGGCCCTGTGGACCCTCTCTGGCATCCCAGGCCCTGGGATAAAAGCAGTTCCAAGGCCTTCTTTCTCAGATGGTGGACACGCTACTCAGAATTTCAAGGACGTCCCTCCTTCCTTGCCAAGGCAGTTTCTTATGATGTTGGAACACCTGGCTTTACTAAGGGACCAGGCTCAGGACTGATGAGTCATGGGTGAGATGGTGTCTCCCTCCTCCTCCCTGCTTAGGTTTACCATTCGTCCAACCCAGGTGATAAAAGGTGTTTCCTGCCAACCAGGACCACATCTGGGATGCTAGCCGCCTGCCAGTAACAGGAGCACAGTCTCAAACTTCTTCCTACACTGTCTCCTGCCTCACCAGCTCAGATTTTACCCACCAGAAACCCGGGCAGTCTCTGCCTGAGGCCAGCGGTTCAGATCCCGCCCTGGGCCCCCACTTTGGCCCTAGGGCTCCGCTTCCTGCAGTCTGAGCGCTCGGGTCTCCAGGTCCCGGCGCCACTGCCCCAGCCCGTCGCTACCACGGAGACGTCTCCCGGCCCCGCGCCCCAAAGCTTCCTGGGACACCACCGCCCCAGTGCCGCCCCGGGATCCGGCCAAGCCTCCGCCTGCTCACGCCGCACCGCCGCCTCCCACCTCACCACCGACTAGGGGGGGAGGGTGTGTGGGCAGAAAAGGGAGAGTAAAAAGAGAAAACGCCAGCTCCACGCCCCGGCCCCGGGCCGCCGCGCGCTCGCCCACTCCGCGGGAGGGCTGCCAAGTCCTCAGGTGCTGTGGGGCCGCGACAGCACGACCACCTGAGCACGCACTCTCCTCCTTAGATCAGCCCTCCCGGGCCGCCCGGCAACCGTGGCCCATCACCTGTCTTTTCTCCCGGGGCAACGTGGAAGCGCCGACCTAGTCCCGTGCCCAGCGCACCGCGCCCACCGCAAGCATGAGCGCAGCTCTCGGGGTGGTACCCGGGTGCTGCCAGTGCGCATGCTCCTCTTCCCGGAGGGGTCTAGCGGAAAATTTTGAACCCAGGGGCAAAAGGCGGCCCGGCTCGCGCATGCGCATGCGTCTCTACCACACGGCGTACTCTTCCCGCAGGAGCGAGAGGTCGAGGCTACTGGGTTTAAAGCCGGACGAGCTGGAAGTGGCTCGGCTTGATCACCTCCCCTCCGCCCCGGCGGAAGCTCCAGCTCCGGGAGACAGGTTCCGGGGGTGTCCTGGCCTGGAGGTGGCTAAACGGCGACCGAGACTGAGGGTGGGCTGTGGACCCACTGCCCGTCGCTGGCCTCTTCCTGGGATGCCACAGGCGGGGCCCTGGACCAGAGCCTCCTTGTCACCGGAGCTGGTGTCGGCGCCCCGGACTCCGAATGGGATGAGCTGCTGGCGCCACCTGCCCCAGGGTGCGCCTGGCGGGCGGGGACGGGCTGGCTGCTCGGTGACAGCCACGCTGCTGGGGGCGCTGTGAGGGGAGGCCAGGGCAGTGAGGGGAGAGGGCCTGGGCCCGGGATCCCGGAGCGGGGGTGGTGAGCGGTCCGTGCGGGGAGCCAGGGCCGGCATGGGCGAGGGGCAGGGCCTGGGTGGCTGCAGGGCCGGGGCGACTGCTCGGCGTCAGTGTCGGCCGCAGGGGCCTCTGGGCAGGTGACCCAGAAAAGGCATTTGACACACAGGCCGGTAAATCCGTCAGGTCAGCCCATGAGTGCACCTGTCACAACCCGAATCCGCCTCTATCCTCAAGTAAACAGAAAGCTCCTGTCCACCTCCTGTCAACCAAAAGGGACGTTAAAAAGTGTCAACAGTTGAGAATCTCCATTCTCTTAATTTTTGCAAAAGATACACTCTCTTTTATCGTATGGTGCTTCCCACTCTTATGCACAGAACTGGTGTCTGCTGAACTTTAAATTAAATGAGAAGCAATAACAGGGGATTGAGTACGATGTCGATGATCAAGGGGAAACGTAGGGGCAAGCCCTGATGTCCATTTCTTGATGGATTTGTATTGAGCATTTGTTGGGGGCTTGGGAAGGTGCGTGAACCCCAAAGGCAAATGGCAGCGAATACAAGAAATACGGCTTAGTAAGTGGGTTGGTAACAGAGTTCGGAGGACTATGCTGTATAATATTCTTGTGTTCTTTCCAGCCAGGACCCGGTGATTTTGAAAAGGAGCCCGAACAGCCCAGGGGAAACCCCCTGCTTCCTTTACCTGCGCTGTGACCCTGAGGCAGGGGAAGAAATCGTTTCTGTTGGCGTTTTAAGTTCGGCGAGAAACATGGAGGTGTACGTAGCAGAGGAGTACAGTGGGACCAGTCGGGGCAAGACTGTTCCCGATGCTCTGGAGAACAGGTGTGTGGCTCCCGCGTGTGCCCGTGTTCTTCCGGAGTGGTGGGTTTCTTTTCCTCCGCTTTGCAGGGTGCATTGATTGTGTTACATTGGTGCCAGGCGTTAGGTTAGGGGGAGAAGACAAAACACCACAGCAGGATAGAACGTTAGACCTTTAGGGATCTTTAAGACGTCTAGATCGGCCTAGTTGTTTTTAGAAGTGTGGAAATGAGAGCTGGCAGATGGGAGAGAAGTGGGTAGAAGGTCACATCTAGTCAGCGGAAGAGTTTTCTTCTGTGTGTCCTTTAACTCACAGGGGTGTTTTCTAAAAATTAATTTGTCAGTTGGCTTGGGACTTTGGACATGTGTTCTACAAGGACATCCTCTAAAAGCAGTGCACAAGCCCTGGCGGGTGTGGCTCAGTGGATTGGTTGCCGGCCGGGGAACGGAAAGGTCACTGGTTGGATTCCCAGTAAGGGCATATTGCTGGGTTTCCAGCCCAGTCCCCAGTAGGGGGTGCTCAAGAGGCAACTGACGGATGTGTCTCTCACACATCGAAGTTTCCCTCCCACTCTTTCTCTCTTCCTTCCTCTCTCTAAAAATAAACAGAAAGTAAAAGTAGTGCACGAGCCCGATATTGTGCCATACTAGCATACTTAACCCTGTATTATCTTTTGATTTTTTTCTGACTTCTAACAAATATTCTGCCCTAATCTTTCTTTTATATAACTCAAAATATGAACTGTTTCATATACCATATATGTTGGAAATAGTTGATATATTCATGGAGCTTTGACATATGCTCTGTGCCACATGCTTACACATTTGTTAATCAAATTTAATTCTTAAATACCGCTCGGGAGTGGCGGGTGCGGCCTGTGCGCCCGGGGCAGTGCAGTGGGCAGCTGTGGCCCTTCACACCTCGCTGGCAGAACTGAGTCATCAGAAGAGTATTGTCCTGGAAACCTTTATTTTATTTTATTTTATTTTATTTTATTTTTTAAGCAGTTTTTAAAAATTTTTAAAAGATTTTATTTATTTATTTATTTTTTAGAGAGGGAAGGGAGGGAGAAAGAGAGAGAGAGAGAGACAGAGAGAGAGAAACACCAATGTGCAGTTGCTGGGGGTCATGGCCTGCAACCCAGGCCATGTACCCTGACTGGGGACCCTGACTGGGAATTGAACCTGGGACACTTTGGTTCGCAGACTGCGCTCAATCCACTGAGCTACGCCAGGCAAGGCAGGAAACCTTTCTTTTTAAATGTGACTATTAAAAGTGATAATGTGTGAAAGTAAAAAAAAGGTCAATTTTTTTTTTATTTTTAGTGAACATGAAAAGATTATCTTGTACAAAAAATATCTAAAATTGGAGTCCTCCACATATGCTCGTAAAATAAAGATGAGTCATTAGTACATTTTGACTAAGTTGGAAACTATAGTTGTGCTATGTGTATTTCTTTTCTGTTGGTTAGTAATGCAATTAGTCCACCCTAGTCCCTGGTTTTAGTTCAGAAATACTTAGCAAACAAGAAAAAACAATTATTTTCAAAAAAAGATTTTTTTTGAGATTCTCCTTTTGAAATTTGACCATTTATTGGCTATGGCAATGTCGTGTAACACACTGTTGCTCATACAGTACCATTGTCCTCATAAGCCTTGGAAAACTAAGTTTAAAAACCTTTTTGATTTGTATATAAAACTTAGGCACCAAGAAAACCACAGCCATTTCAGGCCCAAAATACTGAGGAAAAAACCCAAGGGGAGAAGTTTCAGGCAAGGGAAACTCGGAGTTCGAGAGACTCGGCCTGGTGTCTTCAACATGAAAAATGTTGTGAAACGAACTTCAATGATGTCCTCAGAGTCTCGGGAAAGGGGACCGGACACGCCGAGCCCCGACTATTAAATGTGCCCTGTTGCCGATGAGCAGAATTGTCTACAGCAAGTTTTTCTCTTTTTTTTTTAAAGATTTATTTATTTATTTTTAGAGAGGGAAGGGAGGGAGATAGAGAGAGAGAGAGAGAAACATCAATGTGCGGTTGCTGGGGGCCGTGGCCTGCAACCCTGGCATGTGCCCTGGCTGGGAATCGAACCTGCGACACTTTGGTTCGCAGCCCGCGCTCAATCCACTGAGCTACACCAACCAGGTTACAGCAAGTTTTTCACTTATTTGGACCAACCTGATTGGTAACACCAGGGAGCTGAAGAACAGAAACCCTCGGATTATTTTTATCTCTGAAGTTCTCTGCTTATTATTACTTATAGAAGATCATAGAATTGATTATTCCAAAATGTTGTTTTAGAGGTATATACATATTAATAGCTTCTGAAGTCTTTTAAATAAAGTGACTCATTCATTCAAAAACATGTGAGTGCCTACTGATACCAGATGCCATATTAGGCACTTAGGGATGAGCAGTGATTAAATAAATTGGGAACAAAGCCCTCATGTTAGTATTGTAGTGGGCGAGACATAATAGGTTCAATAAACAAAATATGTATTCTATCTGACAGCGAGGAAGTCTTGGGGATTAAAAAAAGCAGGAAAGGGTCCTGGCTTGTAAGGCTCAGTGAGCTGGGCACCGGCCCGTGAAGCAAAAGGCCAGCAGTTCAGTTCCCAGTCAGGACACTGCCTGGGCTGTGGGCCACGTGCCCGGATAGGGGCGTGCGAGAGGCGACTGGCCAGTGGATGTTTCTCTTGCCCACTGATGTTTCTCTCCCTCTCTCTCTTCTTCTCTTCCCCTCTCTAAAAGTAAAAGTAATCTTTTTAAAGGTCAGGGGTAATGTGGAAGTTCGAATGCGGGTGTGGAAGTGTAGAGAGGTGTCTACTGAGCTGTTGGTGACAGTCCCATTTTTGGTGCCACTGTTTTTAGATCATGGATCTGTGTTCACCTGTGTCTTTGTGTGACAGGCGGGTTTGCGTGTCTCTGCAGGTGAGTGTTTTTTGTAACTGTTCTGTGGAAGTACATGGGAGTGCGAAGAGTCGTTTCATGTAGGGAAACCTTTGGTTGGTATGAAGGTTTCTTCTGCAGCGATAGTATGGTCGTGTTAAAAACGACAGTGATACGTATTTTTGAGCATTTACTCAGTGGTAGTTCCTGGAAATTTTAATGTTGGTCATCATAACAACCATATGAAATCATTTGGCTCCTGACTCAAGTTTTGGCATTTGCCCTGGACACACACACACACACACACACACACAGAGGCAGAGGAGCAGGGTCCTCACTGAGCTCAGGTCTGTCCGAATCTAAACCCTGTTCCCTCTCCACTCAGCTACGTTGTTGCCCCGTACCACACATGAACCGCTTTTTGGTTTAAAGCAGGGGCAGAATGACGCGGCACACAGCACTTATCTCCCGGGCAGCCTGCCGGGAGAGAAACCAGAGAACCAGGGTCAGAGCCCCGCCTTCACGAATCAGGGGTCCGTCCCGGAGTTAGAAAGTCACCCCGAACTCGTGACATTCCTTCGCAGTTCTAAATTCTAAAACACGGACAGTCACACTTAGTGTTTCAGCAAACAGTGTGTGGGCTCTGGACAGACTAGTTTAAATAGTTTTAGAGAAAGTGGCAGTATATGAAGCTGTCAGGTTGGCGCGGTTTCTCTTTAATTCCTTATCTAAGTATGTACAATGTTACTTTACATGTAATCTTTTAGATTGAAAAGGACTTGTTTATTCATATCATTCTTTTGGGTGTTTTTTTTTTTTCAGACGATGACTATTTTAGCAAAAGCTAAGCGAATTTTTGGATCCTTGACCACTTTACTGTTGTAATGACGAGAAGTGACCTTAGGTGATGATTGTCTCTACCATCATTATTTGTTTCTCTGGAACTTGTTGTTTTACCACAGTTGCTGTCCTTCGGGAAAAAGCAGTGTGTGCTGGTCAGCAGAGTCGTGGTGCACGTGGGGCCGGCCTCAGCACGCCCTGCGGTGCGCTCTCCCGCGGTGGGCGCGGGGGTGGACCTGCAGCGGGTCCAGACCATCGTGCGGTCCGTGGGGTCCACCTTGTCGCCCGGAGCTCAGCAGCTGATGAGCATGGTCAGCTCCCAGCAGCAGGTGAGCGGGAGGGGGTTTTTTCCTGGATGTCAAAACTTTCTAAATTAAAGGCTTTTTATAATATGTACAGACTTAAATTTTTCTTTGATATTTGCCTATCATCAGTTTACTTTTGTAAAAATCACATTTTGTAGACCCACTGTCTTACAAAATATTTTTGTTACAGATCTTCACAATGTTTCATGAATTGAGACACTCACTCTTTCAGCCAGTCTCTACTGCCCCTCCTCAGGGACTGAGGCACGTTTTGAGCACTTGGGAAGATTTAAAGATCAGTTTTCTGTATCGTGTCTTTAAGGGTCTTTATAGTCTTATTTTTCTAGGCCTTTAAAGGAGAAGGCTGGGATCAGGCGAGCAGAGTTGGAGGGACGCAGTTTCACAGGCAGAAAACAGGATGCGTGAAGTCTTCAGTATGAAAGGGAGCAGGACATAGCTGGGACGTGGATATACGTTCGTGGAAGTGGAGAAAGAAGTGACAGGGGAGGTTTCCAGTGGATCAGGCCTGGGGCGGGGCTTTGGGTGCTGATGTTGAAGTCTGGAGGGGTTTTCGCCTTGCCTTTCAAAGACAGGCTGGTCCCCGCTGTGTGCAGGGTGAGCCCGAGGAGGGGCGGCGCCGTCCAGGGTGAGGCGGCAAGGAGGGCAGCTGCCCGCTACTCCCTCACTCCCACGAGGGTTCCTGAGGGTCGGGCGTCGGACACAGCGGCTTGGTGCTGGGCTGTGAGCTGCCAGCACAATGGGCCGGGAGGGCCTGACAGCTCACTGGGTGTGGTGTCGTGGGTAAGAAGGAGAGTGTGAGCCATGAAACTGCTGTTTTGAGATGATGACACCAGTAATACACGTGGCACCCGAGAGAGGAGACTGCTTGGGAAAGAAAGCATTTCATGTTGGGACACTGACTATCGGATGTGAATAAATAACATGGGTGGGGGGTGTGGTGAGCCTCAGGAACACAGGTTGGGGGTGGCGGAGTGGAGGGAGGGCTCAGGAGGTGTCCCCCTAGCAGAGGACAGGGACACTTAACACTGGAGAGGAATGGTAGCGCACTTCCAGTGGCTGTGTTGAGGATCAGATGAAAGAATGCGCATTGCCCGAATCTAAACTACCCCCAAAGGCAGCCGTCATCATTATTGCCGGTAACGTTTACTTGTTTCCTTGGCTTAGAACTGCATCTCCATCGGAGAGCAGCTTCAGTCGGTTTTGGGAAAGACTGCGTTCTCTCGAGTGATGGGCCTGCAGGCGTTGTCCCCGTCGGCAGCCTGGGACGGGTCACCCTCCGCACCTTCTCCCTTCAGAGCTGGGTTGACTCCTGGACACGTGACTGGCGGCCCCGAAGCTCACACTGACCGCAGCGCCCAGCCAGCCGCTGGAGGACCCGTTACAGACCTCAGAGGGTGTACGGCTGTACCGCCAAACCGTTCTCTTCCCGTGGGTGATCTGAAGAATGCGGTGTCTTCTCTCCTGAAGAAAGCAAGTGACCGCTCGGGTGCGCCCAGCTCGGAGCTGCTGCCTCTTCTGCAGAGTCTGTGCAGCCACGTGAATGGGCTCCGTGCGGGCCAGAAGGCCGAGCGGCCGGGCGCCGTCTCCAGGCCCAGTGACGGCATCGCTGCTGTGGCGTAAGTCATTTTTAAAAATGTCGTTTAGATTTGGTAGGTGGGGGGATCAGCTAGAGATCATCATATTTGTCTCAGTAACTGCATGCTGAAAATGTTTCCTTCCAGAGATAGTTTTAGGAACTTTTACATTTTACCACTATACGCTATGAGAAACAAATATTCTACGGAGGACAGTGGAGTCCTTGGAAAGGAGTGCCTTAGGCTGGAGGTGCTGAGCGCTGCTCAGGCACTGCGTGGGCGGGGTGCTCGCGCCGGTTAGGGGCTGGAGCAGAGCCTGGTCGGCGTGAACGGACGGCGGCTGTGGGAGCCAAATGAACCCCGTCCCAGATTGTTCTCTGTGGATCATGTTCAACCTGAGCCAAGCTCGGGGCCATCGAAACAGCTGTAACCTTATAATCAGTTATGATATACAGGCTCTTATCCCCTGATCTCCTAATTCCAGTTTTTGGCAGTCCTGGTGGGACCGAAGGATGACTGAGTATTTAGTACGCCCTCTCCCCTTTGTATGGGTGTGACGTGCCAAGATACTGCACCAGCCTGGGAGTCAGCACTCCAGCCGCAGTCCTGGCTTAACCACTTCGCCTTGCTGTTGACATCTTTTGGCTTAGACTTTTTTCACCTGTAAAATGAGGTAGTTGTATTGGTTGAAGTTTTTGTAAGTTCTTCAATAGCACTGAAATTTGAGGCGGTTTTCAGAAATGTGGTTCCTATTCAGTAAGGACCTAGAAGGGTAACATTTGCATTGTTGCGAGTAGACCTCAGCGTTAACTAGTTGGTATGGATAGGGCCAAGATAAAACCCCAGGAGACAAAAAAGCAAAAAGAAAGAAACTCATCAGATTTGAACAGTGCTTCCAGGTCCAGCTGTGATGGAATGCCCCCCTTGCTCAAAACCCCTCCCTTTTACTCGTAAACTTTCCCTGCGCGTCACACGCAAACATTCCAAGACCGGAACGGGGGACGGAAGTGTGACTGCTCAGGGACGGGCTGCGAGGCGTCACCTCAGTGTTAGTTTTCAGGCAGTTTCTTTTGTCCCAGGGGGTGTTGCATCTGGTGGGCATTGTTTGTGTCAATTTATATGATCATATGAATTTTCCTCTATAGTTTGTTGATACGGGGAATTACATTGATTTTTAACAACTGAGCCAGCCGTGCACACCTAGGAGAAGTCTCACTCAGTCATGGGGTATAATTCTTTTCTGTACACTGCTTGTGAATGTTTTGTGGAGCATTCTTGCATCTAATTCAGGAGAGATGTTGGCCTGCATTTGTCTTTGTACCAGCTTTGTCTGGCTTTCTGTCAGGGTGATACCAGCCTCGTGAAATGAGTTCTGTGTTTTAGAAGAGATTGTATAGAATTCTCCAAAGAAACCAGTGGGCCTGGATCTTTTTTCCTTGCAACCTTTTAAGTTACAAATTTAATTTCTACTATAGTAAAATTGTCTGTTCACTCCATTAATATAGAGGCTGAACTAGCATAATGCACAGTACAATCCTACCACAATTTTTTGTAGACATAGACAAGATTATTTTTTAAATTGCACGGAAAGGCAAAAGAGGTCAGACAGTAAATCAGCTTTGAGGGGATAATAAAATGGGAGGACTCACTCTTCCCAGTGTCAAGTCCGATGCGGTGAGAACCCTCGAGACCGCGGAGCACTGCCGGACGGTAGATGCACAGACTGAGAGCACCCCAGGGGCCCAGAGAGAGAGCCACACGCAGCACTCGGCTGGCTCTGACAAGGGGGCCGCAGCGGTTCAGCGAGGCAAGAACAGCCCGTTTCACACGTGGTGCTGGAGCAGCTGGGTAGCCAGTGACCCAAGCCTCGTGCCGTGCCCAAAACTTCACTCAAAAGGGACGATGGACCTAAATGTAAAACAGAAAGCTGTCTATTGGCTGCTTGTTTTGTAGTTTGGTTGTTTTTGTTACAATATTAGAGATAATTGTTATATTTATATTTATTGTTTATTTATTTTTAGGTTCGGCGAGCAGCCTGTTTGCTCCTACCTGGGAAAGATTCTCACTAAAAGTATGGACCTGCTGGAAAAGAGACTCACGGACCACATCGACCAGCAAGTCCGCGCCCTCCAGGAGCACATAGAGGGGAAGATCACCATGCTGGCGGACTTGCTGCAGAGCCCCAGCTCCCCCCCACCCCCTGCCGGGCTGCCCCTGAGGCTCTGTGACTCTGGGGAGAGGCTCTCAAACGGGGAGAGATGAGTGGCCTGTGCACACAGCGCACTGCAGACTTTCACGACGTTTTTTTTTTTTTAATTTTAATCATTGTTCAAATACAGTTTTCTCCTTTTTACTCCCAATCCAGCCCCCCCCCACCCTTCCCCACTTCTTTCCCATTACCACCCTCCCCTTAGTTTATGACCCTGTGTCCTTTAAGTTTGTTCCCGTGAACCCCTCCCACTGTCCCCTTGAATTCCCTCTGCTCTCTTCTGTGGGCACTGTCAGCCTGCCCTCTATTTCAGTGTCTTCACGACGTGTTTATCATGGCGCCCCGCCCAGACAGCCCAGAGCACGCATCCAACGTCATTGAGGTTCACCATCTTACCTGTGTGAATGACCTCAGGGTTCCTTTGAGCTGACCTTGTTGTTGTCAATCTAGTACTGTGCACTACGAGTGAACCTGATCGGGCCACAAGTTATTTTGTTTGCAATATCATTTATTTTTATAAGAAATTTACACATCGTTCTGTGTTTAAATGTTTAAAATGTTTAAGGATCTCCAGTAGTATATGTATTTGAAGTACTGTTTTAATTTATGCAAAGACCTTATGTCTTAGGGCTATGGAAAAAATGCTTAGAGTAATTGACTGATGTTTTTTTCCTTTTTATAATTGATTGTCCTTGGAAAACCAGGTACTCAAGAGCAGCTGGTTTGCAGCCTTTAATTTCACATCACCAAATTACATTGTGTCATTGTTAATTTTAATAAAAAATTAACTGTGTTGTTTGGCGTTTATAAAATTAGTTTCCAGGCCCTGGCTGGCATAGCTCAGTGGATTGAGTGTGGTCTGCGAACCAAAGCATCGCAGGTTTAATTCCCAGTCAGGGTACATGCCTGGGTTGCAGGCCATGACCCCCAGCAACCGCACATTGATGTTTCTCTCTCTCTCTCTCTCTCTCCCTCCCTTCCCTCTCTAAAAATAAATAAATAAAATCTTTTAAAAAATTAAAAATAAATAAATAAGATATCAGAGTTTAAAAAAATAAAATTAGTTTCCATTTAGGTCATTAATTTTATGTTCTGTCATATTGTAGCTATAGCTAGGAAATGAAAACTCAAAAACTGGCCTATTCTTTTTTAGAAAAATTACTTTAGATGTAGTGATTGATGCAAAACAACAGAAGTTGCGTTGCCTTGGCTCAGCCCAGAAGGCACAAGGAGCTGTCCTCCTCCTCTGAGCCGCCGCAGGCTCTCCCTCCGCGAGCCCTTCCCTGGGACGCCGCAGTGCCACACGCTGTGGCTCCATGCGGAAGGAGAGAGGCAGGTGACGCAGGGGAAGGTGGCTCTCACTGGCGGGCTTAATGTTCAGAAACTCTAACTATTGCCTGGGTGCTGAGAGGGGTTGTATTTGGACCTAAAAAATAAATGTGCCCACCCTGAAAACGATTTTGTCTGTGGAATGGGGAATATCACATTCTCCTCGATGAAGTGTATACACTTTTGAATGTGATGCCCCTAGGCCAGGCCGGGAGTATAGACGCCCAGTAAATGTTAAACTTTTCTCTCCCTCGTTCTGCTCTTCTGTTGTCTACCTTCCTAAACAGCAGAATGACACACGTGTTTCCTAATATCATCACTATTTCCATAAATTTGAAAGTCCCTCTTTTCTGTCCTATCTTAGGTGCTAAGGGAAGTCACATTCAAAGTCAGTTAGTCATGTGCCACATAACAAGGGAACATATTCTGAGAAGCACGTCCCGGGACGATGTGGTCATGTATGAACATCACAGTGTGCCCTTACACAGACCTTGACAGGTTGGCCCACCACACACCTAGACCGTGTGGTCTGCCTCGCCGCTGCTGGGCCGCAGGCCTGTACAGCGTGTTCTTGTGCAGACAACACGAGCTCAAATCAAGCACACGGTAGCATGGTGCAGTCAGCAGGTGCAGTGAACACGAGACACGGGAGGCTGCTGCCAGCGTAACACGGCGGACTGTTCTGCAGCCCGCCTCCTTTGTAAGTGGGCAGGGCGCACTCTAGAACAAGGGTGTCAAACTCATTTTCACGGGGGGCCACATCAGCCTCGCGGTTGCCTTCAAAGGGCCGAATGTAATTTTAGGACTGAATAAATGGAACTACTCCTTAACTAGGGTCAAGGAGCTTGGCGCTGCTGCCGCTGGGTAGACACAAGGTGCCGGACCGGATTCAGCCCGCGGGCCTTGTGTTCGCCATCTGTGCTCTAAAATAATGATCAAAAGTATAGTATAGTCAAGACACGAACCAGTAACAGTCACTGATGATCATGATCAAGTATGCATTGTACAGAATTATATGTGCCACACTTGTATACAACTGGCCAAGCAGTTTGCTTGCACCAGCATCACCACAAACGTAAGTAAATCAAACATTGTGACGTGAGGTCACTAGGTGAGAGGAATGTTTTGCTCCATTATCATCTTACAGACCTCTGTCACACATGCTGGCTGTCACTGACCAAACGACGTCATTATGTGGTGCGTGACTGCAGGGGGCTTTGGTTCTGGGGCCTGCTTCAGGGACCGGCAGCATCGGCGTCGCCTGGGAACTTGCGTGGAATGCCAGTTCTCAGGCCCCCACCTCTGATGCATGAACAGGAAACTCTGGGGGTGAGGCCGCGTGTATAATTAGAAGTTGACACATCTTTTCATTCGACACTTGAAAAATGGCGTGTGCTACCTCCTTGTTGCCCCCGGTGGTTATAGATGAGAAATCCACCGTCATTTGAATTGGTTTTCCCTTAAAGGTAACGTGCTGTTTCTTTGTGGCCACTTTCAAGTTTCTGTGTCTTTAGTTCTCAGAAGTTTGATGATTAGGATGTGTCTTGCCTTGGACTTTCTTGGTTTGGCACTGCTTGGGGCTTTCTCAGTTTTTTGAATGTCAGTTTGTGTCTTTACCACGTCCGGTAAGTTTTAGATATTATTTATTTTTTTTGTTTTTATCTACTATTTCTTCAAAAACTCTCTCAGCTCCATTTCCTTTCTCCTCTTCTTCTAAGACTGAGCTTTTATTGTAGTTCCACAGCTCCCTGAAGCTTTTGGTTTTGGTCCGGTTGGGTAAATTCTTTTATTCTTTTTTTTTTTTTTACTTTGTGGGAGTCTTTCATCTTTTTATTTAGTTATATTGTCTTTCAAGTCCTTTGATCAGTTTGTAGTAGTTTTTTTTTTAAAGATTTTATTTATTTATTTTTAGAGAGGGAAGGGAGGGAGAAAGAGAGAGAGAAACATCAATGTGCGGTTGCTGGGGGTCATGGCCTGCAACCCAGTCATGTGTCCTGACTGGGAATCGAACCTGCGACACTTTGGTTTGCAGCCTGTGCTCAATCCACTGAGCTACGCCAGCTAGGGCAATTCTTTTATTCTGTCCTTAAGTTCATCGGTTCAGTCCTGTCATCTCCATCTGCTCTTGAGCCCATCCACTGAGGGTTTGGGTTTTTGTTTAATTTCTCTTAACGTACTTTTCACTTCTGTAATTCCCATTTGATTCTTTTGTTATAACGTCCATCTTTGCTGGTACTTCTGTATTTTTGTTTTTAAGAAAATTTGTTACTGATTGTTGAAGACATTGTTTGATGGCTGCTTTAAATCCTTTTTGGGTGTTTCCAACATTTAATGTATCTTGCTGCTGGCATCTTTTCTCATTCAGCTCTTCCCTGGTGTTTGGTCTGACGGGCAACTTTCATTGGGTCCTGGATAATTTGGCTATTGTATTAGGAGACTCTAGGTGCTATTTAAATCTCTTATTCTATCACAAAGTCACCCAGTTAGGTTTGGCATGCAGGTGTTGGCCTGCTTTTGTGGAATGAGGTTCTAAGAACCATGTCATGTTCAGAGGCTTCACGGTGTTACTTAGACCTGCTTAGCTTCTCTGGTGCCACGGGGGTCCCAGGTCCCCGACAGAGCTGCCAGAAGGACAGAAGGGCATTCTCCAGTCTGGAGCCGCCCGGTACCAAGCGGGCGGGAGAAGGGAATGCCTGGCCTGTGGGGACCAAGATGCTTGTTACAGTGGGATCCCCTTTGAGCTGCCAGCTGCCCACCGCCCTGTCTCTCCGTGGAGGAGAGGACTCTGGGAACCAGACAGCAAGCCCAGCACATCCCCCTGGCCACTCATTGTCAGCAGGGCTCCCACACTGTCCACCTCACCACTGTGGCTCGTGCCTGCCCAGGCTCATCATCAGGACCCACATTAAATCCAGGGGGGATACACCCACCCGAGCCACCACCTTCTGTTGCTAGATTCGGAGTTGGGACACACCCCACCTGGGCCACCTCCCTCCGTGCTGCTGCTGTGCTGCTCACCCAGGCCTGAGGGCCCTAAGCAGCTGGCTTCCCTCTTACCAGCTTTCAGAGTTCTCTTTTGGTCAACCTTTGCTGTTTTTTTTCCCAGGGATCACAGATATATTTCACTGGGAGGAGCAGAGAGAACTACATCTAAGCCATCTTTTGTGTGCCTGGAATCTCTTCATCTGATTCCTACGTTGGCTGGGTGTGAGTATCTTACATCAAACACACTTGACCAGAACAGTATCCTATACAACAGTGGTCCCCAACCTTTTTGGCACCAGGGACTGGTGTCATGGAAGGCAGTTCCTCCATGGACCGGCGGGGAGGGGGGTGGCGTTGGGATGATGCAAGTGCATTACACCCAAGCTCCACCTCCTGCTGTGCAGCCTGGTTCCTAACAGGCCCAGACCCGCACTGGTCCGTGGTCTGGAGGTTGAGGACCCCTGCTGTGCAGCTTTCAATTTTGTAACCCTTTCGTCTTAATGATTGTGAAAATTAATAAAGGGAACTTCAACAGCAGCTGAAGTCGGGAAGGCCTGTGGAAGGAGCCGTCATGCTCCACGACTCCTCTCCTATTACAGGAAGACATCAGTCACACACCCCGACAGGAAGAGACATTAACTTCCAGACAGGCAGTGCAGCCACTTTACTACTCCGGGAGGGAAAAGGAAGACTTTCCTCTTGCCCAGCAACAAGCCCAACCAGTGGAAACGCTGCAGCTCAGCCAATGAGAAGGTGTGCTCACCCGAACCCTTCCTTTCTCCCAATGAACTTTCAGTTTTTTCTTGCTGATGGCTTCCTTGTCCCACCCTCCTTTCTATAAAAGCCTTCCATCTTTCTTTCTTCTAAATTTATTTTTCAATTGTGATTGATATGCAATATTATGTTAGTTTCAGGTGTACAGCACAGTGATTGGACATTTGTAAAGCTTACAAAGTGATCACCCCGGTAAGGCCAGTACCCGTCTGGATCATACCTAGTTACGTATTGACTCTGTTCCCTATGCTGTACTTTGTATCCCTGTGACTGTTTTTATAACCGGCAATTTGCACTTCTTAATTCCTTTCGTCTTTTTCATCCTTCCCTGTCCCATCTGGCAACCATCAATTTGTTCTCTGTATATATGAGTTCGTTTTGTTTTTTTGGATTCCACATAAAAGTAAAATCATATGGTATTTGTTTTTCTCTGACTTATTTCCCTTAGCATAAAGCCCCCTGGGTCCAACCTCACTGTTGCAAATGGAAGAATTTCATTCTTTTTTTTTTTATCAAAAACCATCTTAGGCCCTGCCTAGTGGGGCTCTGTGGAATAAATGCCAGCCTGTAAAATGAAAGGTCGCTTTTTCGATTCCCAGTCAGGGCACATGCCTGGGTTGCAGGCCAGTCCCAGGTTGGGGGCATGTGAGCAGCTTTTTTAAGTGTAAGAGCCTATTTAGCCGCCCCACATTTCTGTCTCTTTTTTAATTTTAAAATTTTAATCTTAAATTTGCTTTTGATTAGTAGTCCAATTTTGAAATGTACAGGGAAAAGGTAAAGACTTTGAGTGAATGATTCAAAACAGGACCCAAGTCAGGACGGCTGACGCCCGAGCGTGAACGGAACAGAATTCAGAACTCTGCGGGAGAGAGCCGGGGGAGGGGGTTGATGTCACACAGCCCTGGGTGGAGAGGGTGGGGCCCAACGGTGGCTGCGCTTCCTTCCGAGGGGAGCTCTTCGACCTTGGACCTTGACTCCTCCTGACGGGGATGACGAGATCCCTCTTTCTCAAATGACAGGTTCGATCAACTATCCTGTTCCCTAGAGACTTTAAAAAAATGTTTTATAGTTGGCCTTCATCCAGGTCTGGATGGTTTGATGGTAGTAAGTACGCTCGGTAGTCCTATTGTTCGTTCTTCTTCTGGGGCTCGTGGCTCTCCTCACCCAGAGTTAATTAAGTAAATGGCTTATTCCAAACAAATCAGGTTTCCTGGGAAGATGTAGGAGGAAAAACGGCAGGAAGGCCCGTGGTCGCCTGGAGACGGAATGAGACAGGGGCTCCCACACTGTCCTTGACCCTGAGGTGGATGGCAGCTGTCAGGAGACAATGAAAAACCCCTTTTCCTTAAAACGTGTCACCTACAACATGGGTTGGCTTATTCTCAGTGTTGTACAGCATGCCGTTTGGGAAAAAGTTATTTCCTTAGTTATGCTCTTAAAGTATTTTGAACTCAGATGAACAGCCAGGGGCTGATCCCGACCCTGTCAGTGAACACATTTCACGAGACCCGGGAGTTGGGGAAAACGCCGCTTGCTCAAGTGCCCCCCTGTTTTTTACGTACAGATGCACGTGACGGCCTGTGAAAGACAAAAGACTCCTCCCAGTTTCTTTGCGGAGGAGTTACTTCTGACTTTGCGTTTCAGTCACTTGTCATCCACAAATCAACCCTTGACCCCCGCTGGGTTAGCGTAGGCTCCGAGCCCTCCCTGGCAGACCCCTCCGGGGTTCACACGCAGGGGGCTCTGCGGTCTGTGGTTCCATTCTCTCTCCCCCGGAGGAAGCACACGGAGTTGCCGCGTGGTGGTGCGGGCAGGGGAGCCCTATTCACTGCCCACCTGCACTTCCCTGCCCTGCCCAGGTGCTCCACGGGATGATGTTCGACATCAGGATTATGACTGCCGCTGGGGTCGCCTTATTGGTCGCCATATTTGTGCTGATGTCCTGTGTCACCGGTCTTCTATGCAAACTGATCGACGTATTGAAGTGAGTGATGTGGGTGAGAGTGAATGAGACCCCTCTAGTGGGACCCCCGGGGCTCTCTGCTGGAGCAGGGCCACTCCTTGCCCTGGGGCCGCACCCTGGCTGAGGTCGGGAGCAGAGGGTAAGTCTGAAAAGGCAAAGGCCGGTGAGCACAGGACCTTGGCTTCTTCCCCTCCTGGCTTGGGTTTGTGAGCTCACAGCTGAGAGTTCTCAGCCCCGCCAGCAGGTGGCTCTGCATGTCAGTGCTCCCTGCTGTCACCTGACCCCGTGGAGTGCACCCTCAGCTATGGGACTCAGCTCAGGGGTGGCCCTCCCTGCGCCCCGGGCCCTGCAGACTGCAGACTGTGGGCGGGCCGGTCCCTGAGTGTCTGCCTCCCGTTCACGCAGAGGGCAGGCTGAGCCGGCCTCCCCGGGCCTGAGCCGGGGGCGCTCACCCTGTTCCCTCACTCACTGCCCCATGGCCTTGGGGACAGTGACGTGGGCCTGTGAGACTGTGTGAAGATCCCGGGGGATGCCTGAAAAGGAGTGTAGACCAGACAAGTAATTGAATTTTGGGGAGAGGACGCCTCAAATATGGGAGAGATTTGTTGTCAGAAGAAGTGCTGTTCCCATTCCAGGGGAGGCCGGCCTGTTACCTGTGAGCTAGGAGGTACCTTCCAGAACCTGGGAGCAGCTGACTGTGGCCCCTTCCCCATCATGCTCTGCACTGAGCAGGCCTGCAGTTACCAGCTGGGTGGCCCACAGCTGGAACCCACTCTCCCTTACTTGCTGTAATCTGACTTTACATTTCGGGCAATCTAAGGAGAGGAATAAATAAGACCTTGGGACAGGGGCAGAGAGCTTCATCTCAGGCCGGCGTCACACGCATGGCTGGCTCCAGCCCTGAAGTTCTCAGGCGCCCTTGACTCTGTAAGAAATGGACTAAGAAGACATTTCTAACCCCATGTGTGTGTCTGTCTTTTCTCAAGAGCTCCAAAGCTACCTGTTTGTTTTGCCTTGAAAACTAATCCCTTCACGGTCACCCGGGACAAGATCACGGCAGCCTCCTCCGTAACGGCTGGGTCCTACCTCAATGCCCAGCGCTGTGACGAATGCAACTTTCCTGCCGACTTTGAGGCCCTGCCACCGTGCTTCTGTGAGGCAAACGAGGGTCTCTGACTTGGTGCGCACGAATATCCAAAGAGCGATTATTTCCTCCCTCATAGACTTTTATTCTTCAAGTCAAGTTTTATACCTTCTATTACGTACTGTGTAACATTCGTGAACTTTGGAATAAACACAGTATTGAAGATGATCCTCTCTGCCTCTGGTATTTTTGTTGTCGTTAGTTATAAACGTACTTCACTCTGTGCATTTCCCACTCTGGGACTTGGAGCAACTGGCTTGTGATACTACATCACAATGTAAGGAGAGGGAGAGTAGAAAAGCAGAAGGAGGCATGTGGACAATTGAACAGGAAGGGAAATCATTGCTGCTAGATGCTGGGGGTGAGAAAACAGTTGAAAACCCTGTTTAGGCCGAAGCTTCAGAGCAGCCTGGGCCAGAAGGGAACAGCGATGTCGCCAGGAGGCCAAACGTCTTCCCGGTGGTCGGTTCTGCCTGGATCTCCCTGCGTGGCCCTGCTCTCGGAGGCTCCGGGAGAGGCCGCCTCCCCTCCCCTGGGGCCGGCCTGGGCTGTGCTGACATCTGAGGGCACGTTTGTGTCCTCGGGGCCCTGAGCACTAAGTGGCTCTGAGGGAGTCCGGTTTCCCCGGGGCGGGGGGTCCTCTCCCACGGGCAACACTGGACTCCTCGGGGCAGTGCCAGGGCCGCAGCAAGCATCTGGGCCAGCAGGGGTGGAAGGGGAAGCTGAGAGCCCTGGGGGCAGAGCGGAAGGAGCCCTTGGGGAGGCGGCGAGGTGAGACCGGGGCCACGTGAGGGGGGACCCGGGGCTTCCTCCCAGTGGCCTGCTCTCCGCCACTAGAGGTGATTTTTGCAGGTGTTGTGGTATGTGCAACAACCTGATCCGGGTGTTAGTCACGGGATGGGTACTTCGCCCCAAACACACACACCCCCCAAAAACCTAGCCTGGGTGAACAGCCTTGTGGGTATGGATTCACAAAGCAGGTCCCACTGAAGAAAACAAGCATCTGTAACCTACACGGAATTGCAAAGCTGCGCTCATGGATCCTCGGACCACTGCTGCCCGCTCCGGCACGTCACCCCGCAGACGCCCTCGCTCTCAGCACCCCGGGGAGTCGGCAAGTGTGGGCTGCCAGGGAGGTATTAGTTGGGGTATAAAATGAAAGACAAAAACAGAGAGCCAGCCTCTCCCCTGAGTTACCTACCTGCTGCCTTGGTATCCATTGTGTCTGGCCCATCAGCCTGTGGGGGCCTTAAACCGATGCCCGACCGCTCCTGCAAGTGTGGGGTCCCAGCCCAGAGTTACAGGTCGTGTTCCCCATGCGCCTCCCCCAACTGCCCTTGTGGTCAGCCATCTGCCCAGGCTTCCCCGTGGAGCTACCGAAGCCCCTCCCTCTCTGGTGTGAGCTGCCGGACCCAGCCGCAGCCCCGACCCCAAAGCACACCCCCCACTGGGCACTGGCCCAGGGCCAGCATGCGCCACCCCGGGGCCCCGACTCTGACTTCCTTGTGTGTCCCAAGGCCTGCCCTGTGCTTCCTCCAGGACCTGTGAGCGAGAAGCCCTGTTCTAACCTCTGCTGTCATCTTTTGTTAAGTGGGGACCACTGTCTGGCACCCCGCGCTCCACTTAACAAAGTTCCACACACGTGTGGGATTCACAATGTGTGGGGGGAAACCATTGGACGGCCACATTAAATTTCACCTTGCCAGATGTTTCTTAGATGGTTGTGATCCTGCTCCCCAGCTGCATGTCCTGTCCGAAAAGTCTGCCATTATCTTCAACCGCCAACACCTGTTTCTGTTGGCGGTCCTGGCTCTGAAGGCGGGGTCGGGGCTACACTTGCGGGGGGGCCTTCTGCAATCAGCGAAGGGACCACAAACGCCAGAAGCTGTGCGACTGAACGAAGGGCTCAGCCCGAAGTGGGACAGACGGCTCCCGAGTGACAAAGGAAATACCATCTTTAAAAAAAAGTTTTTAAAGTGTTTATTTATTTTGAAGATTGTATTTGTTTATTTACAGAGAGAGGGGAAGGGAGGGAGAGGGAGAGAAACATCAATGTGTAGTTGACACTCATGTGCCCCCAACCAGGGACCCAGCTTGCAACCCAGGCATGTGCCCTGACTGGGAATCGAACTGGTGACCCTTTGGTTCACAGGCCGGCACTCAATCCACTGAGCCACACCAGCCAGGGAGGAAATACGATCTTGCAGCTATAAATGCTGTGATTGTCCCACAAACTAGAAAAGACTAGAAAAAGGGACGTGCAAACCCTCACGTGGCTGTGGCAGTGATGTGTCCTATGTTCTGGGCAGTATCACAAAACCAAGTAAAGCGTACACAAGTAAGCAAAGGGTCACTGAAAATAAAGCAATTCTATGAACTTAAGCTAAGTAGTGTCCAGAATGGACACATTTATTTTTTAGGTGCAAATACATCCCCTCTCGGCACCCAGGCAACAGTTAGAGTTTCTGAAAACTAAGCCCGCCAGCGAGAGCCGCCTTCCCCTGCGTCGCCTCCTCTTTCCGTGCGGAGCCGCGGCACTGTGGCGTCCCGGGGAAGGGCTCGCGGAGGGAGAGCCTGCGGCGGCTCAGGGGAGGACAGCTCCTTGTGCCTTCTGGGCTGATGGACACAAAACAAGGCACCTGCCCTTGCTTGCCTTTCAGCAGTAAATCTGAAGGTACGACCCTAACAAGCAGCAGGCCGGCCTGACGTTTCTCTCCTGTTCACCGCGGCACTCTACCGAGGCCAACACCACGGCATCCCCGTGTGTAGGCAGAGGCGCCAAACACCGCATCTTACTGTCTCAGATAAACGGTACAAGATGCAAATTCGAGATCTGACTTAAAGGTTCCAAGTCTTAAGTATCCAATTTTTCAAGAACAATTAGGAAAAAAAATTATCAAATACTCCGAGCATTATTTTTCATACTTCTAGGACTATGAAATAAGGTTTTTTATAAATAAAAATATCCTTCTATCAAACACATGGCATTAGAAATCCTTAAAAATTTTAAACATGTAAACAACACAGAAGTTTGCATAAATTTCTGTAAGAGTAAACCATTTGCAAACAAAATAACTTACGACCTGGGACTTCCGGCCAAGATGGAGGCATAGGTAGATACGCTGTGCCCCCTTGCACAACCAAAAGAAGGACAATAACAAATTTAAAACCAAACAACAACCAGAAGTGACAGAAAATCGAACTGTATGGATGTATGACACCCAAGGAGTTAAAGAAGAAACATTCATCCAGACGGGTAGAAGGGTCGGAGCGGGCAGCCAGGGCGGAGAGGACTCACGGCAAGGCAGCAGCTGGAGGACTGGGCTGGCGAGGCAGCAGCTGGCGGAGCGGGCAGTCCCACACTTGCATGCGGATAAACTGGGAGGAACAACTGGGGAGTGAGACAGACCATGTAACCCAGGGTTCCGGCCCTGGGAAATAAATCCTCAAAACCTCTAATTGAAAAAACCTGTGGGGGTTCGGGATGCAGGAGAAACTCCAAGACTTACAGGAAGTTGTTGGAGAGATCCACAGAGTCCTAGAAGCCCATCCGCATGGGAATCAGCACCAGAAGAGTCCAATTTGCTTGTGGGTAGCGGGGGAAGTAACTGAAAGTTGGCTGAGAGCTGAGCAAGCAGCACTGTTCTCTCTCTGACCCCTCCCCCACATACAGCACCACAAGGCAGCTACATGGGTTGCCCTGCCCTCGTGAATACCTAAGGCCCTGCCCCTTACTAAGTAACAGGTGCACCAAAAAAGTATGGCCCAAATGAAAGAACAGATCAAAGCTCCAGAAAAAATACAACTAAGTGACGAAGAGATAGCCAGCCTATCAGAAGCACAATTCAAAGCACTGGTGATCAGGATGCTCACAGAAATGGCTGAGTATGGTTGCAAAATAGAGGAAAAAGTGAAGGCTATGAAAAGTGAAATAAAGGAAAATGCACAGGGAACCAACAGTGACAGGAAAGAAACTGCGACTCAAATCAACGGTTTGGAGAAGGAAGAAATGAACATTCAACCAGAACAGAATGAAGAAACAAGAATTCGGAAATAAGAGGAGAGGCTTAGGAGCCTATGGGACAACTTTAAACGTTCCAATATCTGAATCATAGCGGTGCCAGAAGGGGATGAGGAAGAGCAAGAAATTGAAAACTTATTTGAAAACATAATGAAGGAGAACGTCCCCGATTTGGCAAAGGAAATAAGACTTCCAAGGAGCTCATAGAGTCCCAAAGAAGTTTGGCCTAAGGAAGCACATGCCAAGACACATCATAATTACATTACCCAAGATTAAAGATAAGGAATCTTAAAAACAGCAAGCACCTACAAAGGAATTCCCATCAGACTGTCAGCTGATTTCTCAAAAGAAACCTTGCAGGCAAGGAGGGGCTGGAAAGAAGTATTCCAAGTCATGAAAGGCAGGGACCTACATCCAAGATCACTCTATCCAGCAAAGCTTTCATTTAGAATGGAAGGGCAGATAAAGTGCTTCCCAGATAAGGTCAAGTTAAAGGAGTTCATCATCACCAAGCCCATGTTATATGAAATGTTAAAGGGACTTATTTAAGAAAAAGAAGACCAAAAATATGAACAGCAAAATGACAAGAAACTCATAACTATCAACAACTGAACCTAAAAAAACCAACAACAACAAAAACAAACTGAGCAAACAACCAGGACAGGAAGAGCATCACAGAAATGGAGACCACACGGAGGGTTATCAGCAGGGAAAGGGGGGAATGGGACAACTGTAATAGAATAATCAATAAAATATATTAAAAAATAACTTATGGCCCGATCAGGTTCACTCGTAGTGCACAGCACTAGACTGACAACAACAAGGTCAGCCCAAAGGAACCCTGAGGTCGCTCACACAGGTAAGACGGTGAACCTCGATGACGCTGGAGGCGTGCTCTGGGCTGTCTGGGCGGGGCGCCGTGATAAACGCGTCGTGAAAGTCTGCAGCGCGCTGTGCCTGGGGCGCTCATCTCTCCCCGTTTGAGAGCCTCTCCCCAGAGTCGCAGAGCCTCAGGGGCAGCCCGGCGGGGGGCGGCGGGGAGCTGGGGCTCTGCAGCAAGTCCGCCAGCGCAGCGATCTTCCCCTCTATGTGCTCCTGGAGGGCGCGGACGCGCTGGTCGATGTGGTCCGTGAGTCTCTTCTCCAGCAGGTCCATACTTTTCGTGAGAATCTTTTCCAGGTAGGAGCAAACAGGCTGCTCGCCCATCCTAAAAATAGATTAAGAAATAATAATATAACAATTATCTCTAATATTGGAACAAAAACAACCAAACTATACAAGAGGCCAACATACACTGCTGAAATCTGTCATCACAGCTGTGCTCTGTCTCCCTATGACACTTCGAGTCCCAAATAGACATAGTAGCAACCACAAACCTGAATGCCCAAAGCATTACTTCTTTAATTCGGTAAACATTTAAGCACACCATTAAAATGAGAATATGGAATGAGGACAGAGTTTCTACCCTCAAAGAACAAGTCTTTACAAACGGTCTTTTTGATTCTGAGCTGGTCTGGCTGCATTATTCTTTAAGGTCTCCATGCACGCAGTGCTTCCTCAAGCAATTTCAAGTTGTGTCTTTTTTCAGCCCCACAGCCTTCCTAAAGGACTGGAAGGCTCCTCTCTAATTTGAAAACATTTAAAAATAAATGTAACTGGACTGGGCCAATAAAACACAGTAAAAAACATGCCCGTTTCTCAAGTTCACAATGGATGAACACGAGATCTGAATACCACGCCAGACAACGCTGGCATCTCCGTGGGTTTTTCAGGGGCTCCATGATCGAAATTACTTTTATGATAACCCTAATATATCATTTGAACTTACCATCCTCATACTCTCCCGAATGTACGGGGCATTTTCCAGAGGCTACACAACGTAAAATGTCTTTGCTCTGATGACTAACACAGAATGTGTGGGTGCCTCTTCTTCTGTTTCCTAGACTTTGCTAAGGTAGTAGGTTGTGGGTATCAATGTGTTTTCAGAGATTAACTCATTTTTTCTGACTACTTCCACTGTGGTCATACCAGACACTGGTATGCACACTACAGTGCAACATATTTGAGAATGCAACCAATAGCTGATGTAGATTCGCATACATTTATGTAAATTCTCGCTGAACTTCTTAAAACATTTTTCCATAAAAGTTACCTTACTATAGAATGGGTTTATTGCTATTTTTAAACAAATAAATATTTTATATAACCTACATAAATAAGGTTTCTTTAGAATCCTCAATTATTTTTAAGAGTGTAAAGATCATAAAGTCTGAGAACCACTACTCTAGAATATATGAAGATTTTGTACTTTATTTTCAAGTAAGTATAGATCCACAGGAAATTATAAAGCTACTAGAGTCCCCAGTACCCTTCTCACCCAGTGGTTCCAAGCGCCCTGCCTTTGGGACCTATCTACTCACCTTTCCTATCAAACCCAGGACACTGATGTTAGGACAGTGTGTGTGCCACTTTCTCACCTGTACATACATTCATGTGAACAGTGAAGATGTAAAACTATTCACAGTGAAGATGCAAAACTATTCCTTAACTACAAAGATCTTCCCCCGCCGACTCTTTAATGTCACATCCATTCCCCAAGTCCCCTCTGTCTATAATACCTGGTGACCTCTACCATGTTCTCGTCCCCATCATTTTATACAGGCAGACCTCGTTTCACGGTGCTTTGCTTTACTGTGCCTCACAGATGTTGCATTTTTTACAGATCAAAGGCAGAGCCTCTACCAGCAAAAAGATTACGACTCGCTGTGTTACCACACTCTCTTCACTGCAGTGGTCTGGGATGGAGCCCGCGACACCTCCGAGGCACGCCTACACAGATGGAACCATGCAGTGTGTGGCCTCCTGTCACTCGGCACAGTGCCCTTGAGAACCATCCAAACATTGTGGGTATCAACAGCTCATTCCTTTCAATTGCTGATTAGCATCCACGATATGGATATAGCACTGTTTGTTTAACCATTCAACTGTTTTAAGGCTTTTTGAGTGTTTCTAGTTTTGCACTATTACATACAAATAAAGCTTCTATGAATAACAATACACAGGTTTTGGTGCGATCATAAGCTTTTCATTTCTCTGAGATAAATGCCCAGGAGTACAAGGTCTGTCCAGAAAAAGTCCAGCCACTGTTAATATAACGAGAACGGTTTGTGTGACATCAGTGTAACCTGGCAGCCAAGGAGAGTGGACGGAACGGCACATCTGTGAACAATGACAACTTCACTGAACTAGTCAGCGGGGGTGGTAGATGCCATTGAGTGAGCATGTGCACTGTGTGGCTGTCGCATTCAAAATGACTGAGTAGAGCAAAGAATCTGCATCAGATTTTGTGGTAAGCTTGAACATTCCTCCACAGAAAGTATTCAGATGATTCAGAAGGCCGCAGCCATGGGCAACTGGTGACTGGCAGCTTCATCACGACAATGTGTCTGCTCACACATCACGTCTTGTGCAGTTTTTTGGTGAAACATGAAATCGCCCAGGTGACTCAGCGCCCCCTACAGCCCAGATTTAGCACCCTGCAACTTCTGGCTTTTCCCGCAAGTAAAATTAATTTTGAAAGGGAAGTGATTTCTGACTGTTGATGAGATTCTGAAAAATGCGATGGGGCAGCTGATGGTGAGTGGGAGAACCGTGTGAGGTCCCAAGGTGCCTACTTTGAAGGACACTGAGGCGTCATTGTCCTCAGTACAATGTCCTTTGTATCTTCTTTAATAAATGTCTCTATTTTTCCTATTACAAGGCTGGATACTTTCTAGACAGACCTCGTATGACTGTTGGGTCTCATGGTTAACTGTGTATTTCATTCTCAAGACACTGTAAAATAATTTTTAGACTGGCTGTGCCATTTACATCCCCACCAGCAACGTATGAGAGCTCAGACTCTCCACATCCTTGTCAGCATTTGGTGTTGTTACCGTTTTTTAAGCTTTCAGTCATCTGAATAACTTTTTTTTTTTAAATTTTTTTAAAGATTTTATTTATTTATTTTTAGGGAGGGAAGGAAGGGGGGGAGAGAGAGAGAGAGAGAGAGAGAGAGAGAGAGAGAGAGAGACATCAATGTGCGGTTGCTGGGGGTTATGGCCTGCAACCCGGGAATGTACCCTGGCTGGGAATCGAACCTGGGACACTTTGGTTCCCAGTCCGCGCTCAATCCACTGAGCTACGCCAGCCAGGGCTTGAATAACTTTGTAGTATCATCTTGCTGTGGTTTTTATTTGCATTTTCCTAGTAGCCAGGTGGTCAGCCTCGATCATCTGTTCATGGGCTTATCTGCTTCTTGTACATCCTCTCTGGTAAAGGTCTCTTTATGTCTTTTGTCCATGTTCCAGTTGGATTTTTTTTTTAATTTATAGAGTTTTGAGAGTTCTTTATACACAGGGTGGGGAGAAAAGGCTTACAGTTATAAGCACGTGAAACAGTTTATTCCTTTTTTAATCCTCAGCTGAGGATAGGTTTTTATTGATTTTAGAGAGAAAGGGAGGGAGAGAAACACTGATGTGAGAGAGAAGCATTAATTGGTGGCCTCACTTATGGGCCTTGACTGGCGATGGCACCCACAAACTTCTGGTGTACGGGGTGGTGCTCCAACGAGCCACCCATCCAGGACCACAGTTCATTCTTGAAGTATTATTTATTAATTATTGTATTATTTTCCAACTGTAAGCCTACTTTCGCCCCACCCTGTATTTTAAATATTTTATTTGTTGGACTTGTTATTTGCAAATATCTTCCCCCACTTTGTAGTTTATATTTTAGTCCTCTTAACAGGGTCTTTTACTGGGCTAAAGTTTTGTATTTTGACGGGTCCACTACAGCAAATTTTCAATTACCCTGCTTTTCGTGTCACTTCTAAGGAGGTGTTTCCAAGTCTCAGGCTCCCAAGATTTTCTCCCAAGTATGACTAGAGAAGTTTTATAGCTTTGTATCTTACATTGAAGCCCATGGTCCATTTTGATGGAGTTTTTGCATAAGGTATGAAGTTCAGGTCCCGGTTCCCAGTTCGCCTGTGGGACACCCAGCTGCTCCTGCACCGTGGGTCCCAGAGTCTGTCCTTGCCCCATGGAGCTGCTGCTGTGCGTTCATCGCTGACCCGCTGGCCATACCTGTGTGAGCTATTTCTGTGTTTTCTACTGTACTGATCCGTGTGTCTGTCCCTCGGCCAGTATCAGTCCTGAATATTGCAGCTATGTCTGGAAATCACTATGTCAAGTAGTGATTTCTCTCACTTTATTTTTTTCAAAATTATTCCAGCTATTCTAGTTCCTTTATCTTTCCATTTCCAAATTCTAGAATAATCTTATCTATGTTTACAAAACCTTTCTCAACTTTTTATAGAAATACATCAATTTGGGGAACACTGGTGTTTTTACTGTGCTGTCTTCAAATCCATGAATATGGCCCATCTCTCCATTTATTTAGGTCTTCTCTGATTCATTTCATCAGCATCTTCTAATTTACAATCTATAGATCCTGCATATATTTTGTTGAGTTTTGATATATTTTTAATTACTTCTATAGTTATATATTTTCTATGGATTTATATGTATTGTTATGAATCTCATTTTCTTTAGAACGATCTCATTTTGGTATCAGGATATACTGGCTTTGTAAAATGAATTGAGAAGTCTTCCCTCCTCTTCTGCTTTTTGGAAGTGTATAAATTTAATGTTCTTTAAATGTCTGGTAGAATTCTTCACTGGAACCACCTGGACCTGGATGTTTCTTTCCATGCGCTTCCCAACCACGAATCCAGCACTTTCGGTGGTTATGGGACTGCCTCACACTGTTTATATGTTTCATCTTGGTTGAGTTTGGCAGTTTGTGGGTTTTGAGGGCTTAATCCATTTCTTCTAAATTGTCACTTATGAGCACAGAGTAACTTGCAATATTCCCTTACCATTTTGATGGCCCGAGAACTTGCAGGGATATTTCGTGTTACATTTGTGATGTTGGTGATTCCTGTCGTCTTTGCCAGACTTGTTAGTCAGCCCTATGAGAAGTGTATCGATTTCACTGAAATTTTTAAAGAACCAGCATTTTGCTTGATTTTCTTTGTAGTTTCCATTGTATATTTTGTTGACGTCTACTGTGTCATTTCTTTATTGCAGTTTATTTTGGGTTTATTGTGTTGGGCTTTTAAATTAAAAATTCAATTTGATGGATGGTTACAGGGCTATTCTGACCATTACTTCATCTTGGCTGAGTGTTTTAGTTTCGTGTCATTGAGACCTCCCCCGTCTTATAACGCCAGCGTTTAGTGCCCTAAACATCCTCCTCAGCACTTGCAGCTGCACCCTCAAAAGTCTGATCTGTTGTATTTTCATTAATTACCATGTGTTTTTTAAAATGTCTGTTGGGATTTCCTTCTTGAACCATAGATTATTTAGAAGTATGTTATTTAATCTCCAAATGTTTGATAATTTTCTTGTCTTTTCATCCATTTCTAGTTGGATTGGATTAATTTATGGTCAGAGACCATACTTTGTAGGATTTCAATCCTTTTAATTTTGGTTTACTTTATAAGATATAATCTACCTTTGTGAATCTTCCATGGACACTTGGAAAAAATGTGTTTCCTGCTCCTGTCAGTGGGGTCTTCTTTAAATGCCAATTAGATCCCGCTGGCAGGTAGTATTATTTAGTTCCAAACCATTGCTGCTACCTCATTTTCAGATGAAAACTCTAAAACAAGGGACATTAAAGAGTGTGGCAAAGTGGTTAAGCCAAAACTATGGCCAGAGTCCTAACTCCTGTCTAGAACACTATTTGCATATGCTATGTTTCTGTGAAGGATAGGGAGTATACGGAATACTTACGTATCTCTTACATATATGCTGCCAAAACATGGGATTATAAAATCAGGGGATAAGAGACTGTTTACTATGAATAAAGGTCATCCTAATATAGTTTTGATTATTCCAAAATTAGCCTAAGTCAAACATGGTCTAAATAGAAAAATCTGCTACGATGGCATGCCAACATACCCAGCCAAAGGAGTACAAATGAAAACAATGCAAAGGTTATGAAGCCACAGCTATTCTCTCCAGTTATTTGATGCAAATAACTTTCCACTCCAGCCTCCATCTGACGGTTGTAACCCTTTCACAACAACCCCCGAGAAGTCTGGAACACCTCTACTTCCACACACCTCTTTCAAAGCAACCAAGTTCACTTTGTGTAGTGGTTATTCCTTATAAGTCTGTTAATGGTAAAATGTAAAACTCCTGAAAGTATTTTTGGAAACTCATTCAGTACTCAGGCAGTGCTCCCGAGACAGATCTCTTCCCTTCCGTTCATTCCCTATCTACCAAATCTAAACTACGTTTGTCTCAAAACAGACACTTACGCCACAGCAGCGACGCCGTCACTGGGCCTGGAGACGGCGCCCGGCCGCTCGGCCTTCTGGCCCGCACGGAGCCCGTTCACGTGGCTGCACAGACTCTGCAGAAGAGGCAGCAGCTCCGAGCTGGGCGCACCCGAGCGGTCACTTGCTTTCTTCAGGAGGAGAGAAGACACCGCGTCCTTCAGATCACCCTCGGGAAGAGAACGGTTCGGCGGCACAGCCGTACACTCTCTGAGGTCTGTAACGGGTCCTCCAGCGGCTGGCTGGGTGCTGCGGTCAGTGTGAGCTTCGGAGCCGCCGGTCACGTGTCCAGGAGTCAACCCGGCTCTGAAGGGAGAAGGTGCGGAGGGTGACCCGTCCCAGGCTGCCGACGGGGACAATGCCTGCAGGCCCATCATTCGCGTGAACGCAGTCTTTCCCAAAACCGACTGAAGCTGCTCTCCGATGGAAATGCAGTTCTAAGCCAAGGAAACAAGTAAACGTTACTAGCAATAACGATGACGGCTGCCTTTGGGGGTAGTTTAGAGTCAGGCAATGCGCATTCTTTCATGTGATCCTCAACACAGCCACTGGAAGTGCGCTACCATTCCTCTCCAGTATTAAGTGTCCCTGTCCTCTGCTAGGGGGACACCTCCCGAGCCCTCCCTCCACTCCGCCACCCCCAACCTGTGTGCCTGAGGCTCACCACACCCCCCACCCATGTTATTTATTCACATCCGATAGTCAGTGTCCCACCACGAAATGCTTTCTTTCCCAAGCAGTCTCCTCTCTCGGGTGCCACGTGTATGACTGGTGTCATCATCTCAAAACAGCAGTTTCACGGCTCACACTCTCCTTCTCACCCACGACACCAACACCCAGTGAGCTGTCAAGCCCTCTGGGCCCATCATGCTGGCAGCTCACAGCCCAGCACCACGCTGCTGTGTCCGACCCTCACGAACCCTCGTGGGGACGAGGGAGTAGCGGGCAGCTGCCCTCCTTGCCGCCTCACCCTGGACGGCGCCGCCCCTCCTCTGGCTCTCACCCTGCACACAGCGGGGACCAGCGCGTCTTTGAAAGGCAAGGCGAAAACCCCTCCAGACTTCAACATCAGCACCCAAAGCCCCGCCCCAGGCCTGATCCACTTGAAACCTCCCCTGTCACTTCTTTCTCCACTTCCACGAACGTATATCCACGTCCCAGCTATGTCCTGCTCCCTTTCATACTGAAGACTTCACGCATCCTGTTTTCTGCCTGTGAAACTGCGTCCCTCCAACTCTGCTCACCTGATCCCAGCCTTCTCCTTTAAAGGCCTAGAAAATAAGACTATGAAGACCCTGAAAGACACGATACAGAAAACTGATCTTTAAATCTTCCCAAGTGCTCAAAACGTGCCTCAGTCCCTGAGACAGGGGCAGCAGAGACTGGCTGAAAGAGTGAGTGTCTCAATTCATGAAACATTGTGAAGATCTGTAACAAAAATATTTTGTAAGACAGTGGGTCTACAAAAGGCCATTTTTACAGAAGTAAACTGATAATAGGCAAATCAATAATAAAAGGTCAAAGAAAAAAATTAAGTTTGTACATATTATAAAAAGCCATGAATTTTGGAAAATTTTGGCATCCAGGAAAAAACCCCCTCCCGCTCACCTGCTGCTGGGAGCTGACCATGCTCATCAGCTGCTGAGCTCCGGGTGACAAGGTGGACCCCACGGACCGCACGATGGTCTGGACCCGCTGCAGGTCCACCCCCGCGCCCACCGCGGGAGAGCGTGCCGCAGAGCGTGCTGAGGCCGGCCCCACGTGCACCACGACTCTGCTGACCAGCACACGCTGCTTTTCCCCGAAGGACAGCAACTGTCGTAAAACAAGAAGTTCCAGGAAAAATAATATTAAGTAATAATCACTACTTAAGGTTAATTTTTTTTGGTACAAGCTAGCAGTAGTGAAGTATTTGGAAAAGCAAATATAAACTTCAAATGCATTTTCATGTTAAAGTGCTCCCTAAAATTGTGAAGGTCAGCACTTCAAATTTATTACGAGGCTAGAAAAACTATTTATGTAAAAGAATGTTATTTTCAAGCTGAAAAAATATATATTACACAAAAAGGGTAAATAAAATTTCATTTTCTTAATTTAAGGAATAAAAATAAACTATTTCAAAAAGATAACACACCACGGCTAGCTCCAATTTAATACAAAATAAGAATATTCAGAAGACCTTGCAATGTATGTCTTAAAATCCTAAATATAAGCCAGTGTTTCACGATGTAGAATTCCAAGTGAAAGTCAGGATGTTCTGGCATTACCTGCTGGCTCTCACATGGAAAAGATGAGGTCAAGGGCGATTTTCTCATTTGTCAAAGGGTTACCCAATTAGCAGAAGTCAGGCCTGGAACTTCGCTCTTCTGGCTTCTATGGCAGTGTTCAAAAATGTGCCTCAGTAACTACTATTTTTAACTTTCCCTTACCAGTGCCCCCGAACAAGCTTTAGTAGGTTTAGAATTTCCCTAAATGAAATGACCCTTTGCGCTGCCAGGCACTTTCCTAGAACAGTTACAAAAATACTTCCCTTCAGTGGCACATGGATCCACCCGTGTGTAACTTGAAGACACAGGTCAATCCATGATCCAAACACTCTTGAGTGTGGTGCCAAAGAGGTGCCTGTCCTCGCTAACTAAGGAACCTCCCCATTAAATGTACACTCCACCTCCCAACCTCCGTGCTGTCCCGTGTCTGCTTTTCAATCCCCACACCTTTCCTTCCCACTGAGTATCGCACAGATTTTCCTCTTTGAGTTGGCCTACTGTCTGTCTCACCCACTCAGCAACATGAGGGCAGTCATTCCAGCTTATTGCATTACTGCTAACAACTATATGCTTACTATCATATTTGTCATCGGTAGGCACTCAAATATTTGTTGAATACTTCATATTGAATGAATCACTTTATTTACATAAATTTGGAAGCTATTCCTATATACTATCTAAAACAGCATCTTGGAATAATCAGTTCTGTGAATATACTACCTGCCTGCTTTTACGGAGATATATTATAGTTCACATGCCAACAATCAACCATTTAAAGCGTACGCTTTAGTACACTTCAGTATATGAGGATATTCAGAGTTGTGTAACCATCACCACAATTTTAGAGCACTGCCCCAAAGGCAACCCTACGTCATTGGCATTCACTCCCCATCCCCCGCAGCCCGACTCCTACCCTCCAGCCCTTGACAACAACTGATTGAGTTTCAGTCTCTCTGGATTTGCCTATTCTGGCTGTTTCATACACCTATGGAATCATACAACATGTTGTCCTTTGTGACTGACTTCTTTTATTTTCAAGGTTCATCCATGCTTGTAGTAGGCAGCAGTAGTTCATCGATTTTTATCACTGAGCACTTTTCCATTTCACGGGTGTACCATATTTTGTTTACACATTCGCTAGGTGATGAACATCTGGGCTGTTTCTACCTTTTGGCTATCAGAAGTGATGATGCTATGAACATTCACATACACAGGAAGGATTTATTATTTTTAGCACTCTAATTCATCCATGAATTGGTTCCAAAGAGATAAAGAGATCTGCCCAGTGTCACTCAGCTAGTATGTAACAAAGCAGAATTAATATTCTGGGCTTATGACGTCCAGCTCAGAACCCTTTCTCCAGATTTCAGGCACATCACAAAAGTTCACCTCGACGTATTTTTTATACTCAAGACAGCAGTCGAAACTCTTTCAGCTTCTAGATGCTCTTCTCTATAACTTCTCTAATTCCCTTTTTTAATACATATATATAATGGAGCCAAAACTGGCTTGTGGTATCTTAACAGTATAGTTTTATATAAAGGTAACCTACAACAAAGTTGGATTAATTGTATTACCAAACCAACAGAAAATAAGTACAAATTATACAAAAGCATTTGCAGCTGTCAAATTAGTTAACATTTAGTGATGACTTACCTTGATTTTACAAGCAAGAGTGGGAGACTCCAATTTTAAATACTTCTTGTAGAAAATAATTTCATGGTCACTAAAAATAAAATAGGATTTAAATTATTTTCACTTTTATTATCATTTTTAGTAGCTACCCTTAAAGACAAACAGTTTCTAGGCCCTTACTCAAACCCCGAGATTCAATCTGTGTGGCAAGGGACGAAGAGTTAGGGGTCCCTATGCGAGCGGCTTGGTGATAAGCACTATGCCTGCTCTTTCCACCTTAGTGGGAGGATTAAATGAGATGATGTATATAAAACCATGCGGCACAGAGCATATTGTAAGGCTCAATAAATGTACCTTTTAGTTTCCATATGCACAATACATAAAATAGTCCGTATTTTGACTTATGCTAAGGAGAGGTTAGGGTAGATACTTTGTGTAAGAGCCTAAAGGAAAAACATCAAATTGTAACAGGATGGATCACGGATTAAATAGGCTGATGTGGCGCAGCCTTGGGCCTGTGTGACGCATGTAATGTCTTCCTTCCAAAAGAGTTGTGTTGAAAGCCAGGCAGCGGCAACAAGAGCCCCACTCCAGGCCGTCTATACAGTGTGACTGACTAGTACAACCCTCCCGTCACTCCCCCTCTCTTAGCTCTACACTTCCCTACTTATGAAAATAAGAAAGCTGATCCAGACCATCTTAAGATGCCTTAAAGGTCTAAAGTTCTATCCTGCTGTGGTGTTTTGTCTTCTCCCCCTAACCTAACGCCTGGCACCAATGTCAGACAATCAATGCACCCTGCAAAGCGGAGGAAAAGAAACCCACCACTCCGGAAGAACACGGGCACACGCGGGAGCCACACACCTGTTCTCCAGAGCATCGGGAACAGTCTTGCCCCGACTGGTCCCACTGTACTCCTCTGCTACGTACACCTCCATGTTTCTCGCCGAACTTAAAACGCCAACAGAAACGATTTCTTCCCCTGCCTCAGGGTCACAGCGCAGGTAAAGGAAGCAGGGGGTTTCCTCTGGGCTGTTCGGGCTCCTTTTCAAAATCACCGGGTCCTGGCTGGAAAGAACACAAGAATATTATACAGCATAGTCCTCCGAACTCTGTTACTAACCCACTTACTATACTGTATTTCTTGTATTTGCTGCCATTTGCCTTTGGGGTTCACGCACCTTCCCAAGCCCCCAACAAATGCTCAATACAAATCCATCAAGAAATGGGCATCAGGGCTTGCCCCTACGTTTCCCCTTGATCATCGACATCGTACTCAATCCCCTGTTATTGCTTCTCATTTAATTTAAAGTTCAGCAGACACCAGTTCTGTGCATAAGAGTGGGAAGCACCATACGATAAAAGACAGAGTGTATCTTTTGCAAAAATTAAGAGAATGAAGATTCTCAACTGTTGACACTTTTTAACGCTTTTGGTTGACAGGAGCTTTCTGTTTACTTGGGGATAGAGGCGGACTCCGGTTGTGACAGGTACACTCATGGGCTGACCTGACGGATTTACCCGCCTGTGTGTCAAATGCCTTTTCTGGGTCACCTGCCCAGAAGCCCCTGCGGCCGACACTGACGCCGAGCAGTCGCCCCGGCCCTGCAGCCACCCAGGCCCTGCCCCTCACCCACGCCGTCCCTGGCTCCCCGCACTGACCGCTCACCACCTCCGCTCCGGGATCCCGGGCCCAGGCCCTCTCCCCTCACTGCCCTGGCCTCCCCTCACAGCGCCCCCAGCAGCGTGGCTGTCACCGAGCAGCCAGCCCGGTCCCCGCCCGCCAGGCGCACCCTGGGGCAGGCGGCGCCAGCAGCTCATCCCATTCGGAGTCCGGGGCGCCGACACCAGCTCCGGTGACAAGGAGGCTCTGGTCCAGGGCCCCGCCTGTGGCATCCCAGGAAGAGGCCAGCGACGGGCAGTGGGTCCACAGCCCACCCTCAGTGTCGGTCGCCATTCGGCCACCTCCAGGCCAGGACACCCCCGGAACCTGTCTCCCGGAGCTGGAGCTTCCGCCGGGGCGGAGGGGAGGTGATCAAGCCGAGCCACTTCCGGCTCGTCCGGCTTTAAACCCAGGAGCCGCGGCCTCCTGCTCCTGCGGGAAAGGAGCCCGGTGCGGCCGAGACGCATGCGCATGCGCGAGCCGGGCCGTATTTGGCAACTGGATTCAAAACCTGCCGGGAGACCCCATGGGGGGGGGGGGGTGGAGCATGCGCACTGACAGCACCTGTGTCCCACCGCGGGAGCTGTGCGCAGGCGCGATGCGCTGGGAGCAGGACCCGGTCATCCTTTCTACTTTGCCCCGGGAAAAAGGACGGGTGATGGACACAGTTGCCGGGCGGCCCGGGAGGGCTGATCTAAGGAGGAGAGTGCGTGCTCAGGTGGTCGTGCTGTCGCGGCCCCACAGCACCTGAGGACTTGGCAGCCTCCCCCGGAGTGGGCGGCCGGGCAGCCCGACTACTGCAGCGGAGCGCGCGGCGGCCCGGGGCCCGGGCGTGGAGCTGGCGTTTTCTCTTTTTACTCTCCCTCCTCTGCCCACACACCCTCCCCCCCTAGTCGGTGGTGAGGTGGGAGGCGGCGGTGCGGCGTGAGCAGGCGGAGGCTTGGCCGGATCCCGGGGCGGCACTGGGGCGATGGTGTCCGAGGAAGCTTTGGGGCGCGCCGGGACGGGTCAAGCCCGTCTCCATCGTAGCCGTGGGCCCAGGCAGTGGCGCCGGAGCGTGGAGGTCCGAGCGCTCAGGCTGCAGGAACGCGGAGGCCCGGAGCCAAAGGAGGGACCGCACCGGTGGTCTGCACCCCTGGTCTCGGCCGAGCGAGCAGGACCGGGGGAGGGGTCTCTGGTGAAGTAGAGTCCGAGCTGGGGCCGGAAGGGTCTGCAAAAGCTGGAGAAGATGGGACTTTCCGGGTGCCCCGCGGGAAGGGAGGTGCATGTTGTCACCCTCATCTCAGTCTGGGCCGCCCTCCCGCTCCCCCCGCCCCCCCCCCCCACTTCCCTGCCGCTGATGCCTGATGGCCGCCTACCCTCCGCTTGTTCACAGACGCCCCACGCAGCTCTTGATCTGCTCCTTCTGCGACCGGCCTCACCACCTTCTCTGTCCTCCATTCTGTGGGTGGATTTTATGAGGGCCATCAACCCAAGCTGGGAAAAAGGTCTCCGTCTCTATTTCTGCTCACCCCGCACTGAAGTTTTACAAGTCAGTCATCAGTATAAAATAGCAGACCCCAGCAGGATCGCCAGCCCCTGGGAACTTGTCGCTAAAATTAACCCCTGACGTTTTCACACCGCATTAGTGTGCTTGCCGTTATCTTAAAACTTGATCAAAACTTCAAAAGTGTAGCCATTAGACTACCTCCACGACTTTTAGGAGACGGTTGTCTTAAGGTATAATTAACCTTACAGCAAGAGTCACAATTTTTAGGAAAGAATCCCTTGTCCTTTGACAAATGCACGTAGTTCCACAGTGAACCCCGGTGTGGATAGGCTGTGCGATTCGTGCGTGGGAGCCTGCGTCCTGCCCGTGCCCGGGCACCGCGTCTGTTTGTAAAGAAGCACGGATACCACTCTTATACATTTTTGGTTTCGAAAATATGTTGTGCTTGTATTTCAGTCTTCTCGATTTCCTTTGTAATCCTATGTATTTTATGTTGCATACTTCAATGTGTGACTCGGAAAAGGGTCCACAGGCGTCATCAGACTGTGTCTTGTCCATGACACAAAGGAACATCATTGGCTTCTGTCACTGCCCGTTTTCCCACTGGCCAGCCCAGAGCAGGGCACCACACGGGCACCTTTCGGCCTGCAGGGACGGGCTGGTTAGTCAGCGCCAGGTCCGGAAGCGGCAGAATGGCGCCGAGTTTGCAGTTTGCTCTCCTGGATTTATTTTAGCCTCATTGTGTATTTATACAACAGTTGGGGGAGGGAGGAATTGGATAGGAATTGGGCTTCAACATACACATTTGCTGGGGCGGTGATACACCATTCAGCCCATAACAAACCTTACTGGCAATGGAGCCCCTTTGTCATTTGCAATACAAATTAGTTGTCAGATAAAGGAACTCTTCTTCCATGGCTCCCCTGAGGCTCTCTCTTACAGTTCCCTTGCCCAGGTATTGGTCTTGGAAGGTAAGTAATTTAAATGGGCTATTTGCCTCTAACCTACGGTGAAGGAAACTTGAGCATCTCCCCAGATCCTCCTTCCTTTCCCGCACTGCCACTGCCACTGCCACATCGTTCAGGTTAGCGCCATGCTCTGCGTCAGCCACAGCAGCCCAGAATTTGGGTTTTCTGCTCATTCTGACAAGACCTCTCCAGGTGCTTTCAGAGGAGACATTTCCAAAGTTGTGTCAAGGAAAAAAACCGCAAGGGCTGACAAACTGAAATTCTTAATCTACCTGTCACTTACACCTGTTCCTCAACTTGGGCCTCCAGGGAAACATCGGCGCCAGCCGTTCATAGATTTCTGTGAGAATGTAGCAGCTGCACGACTTCATTAGCAGTTTCAAAAGAGGATGCGTTCCTCCTTCTCCCTCATTCACAAATGGTTTACAGGCAGACCCGTAACTGTTTAGCTGATAATCTGAATACCTAGGATGTGGTAGGCACAAGTAATGACTTGTGGAATCAAATGGACATTCTTGCTTTCTCTACTGTTACGATTATAAATGAGTTGGCATCATTGGACTTTTTAAATGTAATCCTCATCCAAGGACAGTTTTTCATTGCTTTTTAGAGAGAAAGGAAGGGAGAGAAACATCCATGGGAGAGAGAAGCATCAATTGGTTGCTTCCCGTAAGCACCTGGCCTGGGATCTTATGTGCTGGGACTGGGGATGGGACCTGCAACCTAAATATGTGCCCCTACAGGGAATCGAACCCTCAACCTTTTGGTTATAGGATGATGCTCCAACCAACTGAGCCACACTGGTCAGGACATCATTGAATCTTTTTTTTTTAAGATTATTTATTTATTTTTAGAGAGGGAAGGGAGGGAGAAAGAGAGAGAGAGAGAAACATCAATGTGTGGTTGCTGGGGGCTGTGGCCTGCAACCCAAGCATGTGCCCTGACTGGGAATCGAACCTGTGATACTTTGGTTCACAGCCCGCGCTCAATCCACTGAGCTACACCAGCCAGGGCGACATCATTGAATCTTTAAATCAGTTCTTCCCCAAGAATGCCAAATCTTAAAAAGACTGGCCTGGATGAAAGTGGATAGCGTAGTGCTGTCAAGAACACATAAGACAAGGTGAAATCTGACTAATTTTGCTGGTGAAAATACAACAATCTACTTCTAGATTCATACAGTTTATTACCTATACAGTGAAAGGGAAATTAGGCAAAAACTGGTCCCACACCCTAAACTGGATGATACCAAAACAAAAGGGGCTGGATGACCTCCGTGCACATTGGAATATTTTGATGCTGAGAAGCATCCCCAGGCTGTAAAGAGGGGTCCCAGGGTTGTGTCCGGACAGGCTGAATAGAGAACTGAGACTTACCTCTGGGCTCTAGCACCCCTGCCCCTCCACTGAGGTGTCAGTGGAGACCGCGGGGAGTCTGGGCTTCCATGCTGACCTGGTGGCAGTGAGGCACCGTTCCCCCTAACTCAGTGGTCTCGGGGGAGGCTTAGTTGAGATTCAGGACCGCCACCATCACCCAGGGGCAACAAGGCCATTTCCACTGTGGTGTCAGTGAACAAAGCATGAGAGGTTTTTATTCTTGCATTCTCAACCATAAGAACTTAGTTCAGCTTTGTCTATCTTAATTGGCTAGTCTATCATTTGCCCCAGATGTTATCCACTCTTTCAAGTAGCCATGAGGTTAAAGCAATAGCCTGTAATTGTTTTTGTCCAAGTTCCCCGAGAAGAAGACTTTTTTTCACTGGGTAGACTCCACATGAGGTCAAATACAGATAGCTTTGCAAGTGAGGTCTCCCAGGTAACCAGCAGACAGGTCAGGTAATGAACTTCCTTTGGAAATTCCTTTGCCAAGATTTTTTTTAAGATTTTATATATTTATTTTTAGAGAGGGAAGGGAGGGAGAAAGAGAGAGGGAGAGAGAAACATCAATATGTGGTTGTTGGAGGCCATGGCCTACAACCCAGGCATGTGCCCTGACTGGGAATCGAACCTGCGACACTTTGGTTCACAGCCCGCGCTCAATCCACTGAGCTACGCCAGCCAGGGCTGCCAAGTTTTTTATTTTTATTTTTTTATTGCTTTTACAGAGGAGAGAATTTTCAGAGTTCTTATGCCACCATTTTTATCGATATCTCCACTGCTTTCCACAGTCTCAGCCAGGGTTTGGCCAGAGCAGCAAAGAATAACCTCTGTAGTTAAAATAATTCCCTTATTTAATTGAGCCAGCTGTGTTAGGTGTGAGCACCTTGAAATCATAGAAATCTGATTTAGAACAGGTATCTTATTCATATTACTTTTTGAAATCTTTTTTGTCTGAACCGTAACATATGACAATATTCTGAAGCCAGTGTATCTGTAGTGAATCCTGTTACGTGGCTATAACTATATATATTATTCCATTGTGTGGCTAAAACAAAGTCTCATCAGTCTTTCATGATTGAACTTTCAGATATGTGAGTCTTTTTAGGCATTTGTCTCTCCACATTATTGTCCTTTTACTGTGAACCCCAATTTCCTTTTGGTGAACAGTCAAACCTGAAAAGGTTCCCTGAAGGACACAGACCCGGAAAAAGGTGAGGCTGAGACTCAGCGGTATAAAATAGCCCTAGGCCAATCATACCTGCACTGGAGCTGGCTTACCTCTGCCTGGAATGGAATTCAGAACTCCACGGAGCAGAGCTGGTGTCCCGGGTGCTGATGTCACACAGCCCGCAGCCTGATGAGCCTACCAGCTGGAGCCAGGGGGTGGCCGTCCCTTCTGCCAGCTCCGGTGGGACTGCGCTCCCAACCGGAGCTCTGCGAACTTCCACTCAGTCACTCCTAACGAGCCTAATTATTGTTTTCTTTCGCAAGTAAACGTTGGAGAAGTGCCTGACAAGATGTACTGCGGTTCCCTAAAGTTTATTTTAATTGTCATTGTGTTTAACTCTCGGCATTGGTCCAGCTGCGAAGCCTCGGACGGTAAGTTCGCCTCTGCAGAGGGTCGTCTCGTCCTTCCCGGCTGACTTGGACCTAGTCCCTGGGAGTGAGGTCAAGCAAGCTGCTTTTTCCCGACAAACTGGATTTCCTGGAAGGATGTAGGATTTAGGATTCAGTTGTCAGTGGGAGAAGTGAAAACTTATTTCCTACAACAAGTATTACGAAACGGATTTGTGTATTTTCACTGTTGTTGAACATTGTGACAAAGTTATTTTCTTACTCATTGTCACAGAAGATTTTTAAGTGTGATACACAGTTAATTCTTACTCCACAAGTGAACATATTTCATGAGGCCGAGGCGTTTGGGAGGAAAACCACTCCCCCCCTAACCAACAGGCTTGGGTACAGGCTTGCTGGTCCCTTCCGGCTGCAGGTGACTGCCTGTGACTCGGAGAGAAGGTTCTTCCCACTTCCCTTCCTTCTCTCTGGATTTTGCATTCGTTACATCTCGTTCATAAATAAGCCCTCATCTCCATAAGCCTCCTGGGCCTCCCTGGGAAGGTTGGCTTGTGTTTTACACACATAAGCCTCTATGGTTTGGGGTTGATTCCTCCTCCACCGGAAGAAGCCGATTGAGGTTGCTGTGTGCTGGTGCGGGGAGGGAAGCTGTAGTCACCGCTTGCCTGCACTTCTCTGCCTAGGTAAAACTGCGTCTTCTCAAATCAACTCGATATTGATGCTCTGCATTGGTGCCGGTATCCTGGTGGCTATGCTCCTGTTGATAGGTGTTGTCTTCTCCCTTTACTTCAAAGTGTCCCAGGCGTTGAAGTGAGTGACGTGGGTAAGAGTGATTAAGACCCCTCCCATGGGACCCCTGAGGCTCTCTGCTGGAGCAGGGCCACTCCTTGCCCTGGGGCCACACCCTGGCTGAGGTCAGGAGCAGAGGGTAAGTCTGAAAAGGCAAAGGCCGGTGAGCACAGGACCTTGGCTTCTTCCCCTCCTGGCTTGGGTTTGTGAGCTCACAGGTGAGAGTTCTCAGCCCAGCCAGCAGGTGGCTCTGCGTGTCAGTGCTCCCTGCTGTCACCTGACCCCGTGGAGTGCACCCTCAGCTGTGGGACTCAGCTCAGGGGTGGCCCTCCCTGTGCCCCAGGCCCTGCAGACTGCGGGTGGGCTGCGTCCCTGAGTGTCTGCCTCCCGTTCACGCAGAGGGCAGGCTGAGCCGGCCTCCCCGGGCCTGAGCCGGGGGCTCTCACCCTGTTCCCTCACTCATTGCCCACGGCCTTGGGGACAATGACGTGGGCCTGTGAGACTGTGTGAAGATCCTGGGAGATGCCTGAAAAGGAGTGTAGACCGGACAAGTAATCGAATTTTGGGGAGAGGACGCCTCAAATATGGGAGAGATTTGTTGTCAGAAGAAGTGCTGTTCCCATTCTAGGGGAGGTCAGCCTGTTACCTGTGAGCTAGGAGGTACCTTCCAGAACCTGGGGAGCAGCTGACTGTGGCCCCTTCCCCATCATGCTCTGCACTGAGCGGGCCTGCAGTTACCAGCTGGGCGGCCCACAGCCAGTAAGGGAGAGCTGGAACTCACTCTCCCTTACTTGCTGTAATCTGATTTTACATTTTGAGCAATCTAAGGAGAAGAATAAATAAGGTAAGACCTTGGGACAGGGGCAGAGAGCTTCATCTCAGGCCGGCGTCACACGTGTGGCTGGCTCCAGCCCTGAAGTTCTCAGGCGCCCTTGACTCTGTAAGAAATGGACTAAGAAGAAATTTCTAACCCCATGTGTGTGTCTGTCTTTTCTCAAGAGCTCCAAAGCTACCTGTTTGTTTGGACTTTAAAAGTAATCCCTTCACGGTCATCCGGGACAAGATCACGGCAGCCTCCTCCATAGCCGCTGAGCCCTATTCCGGCCTCCCGTGCTGTGACGAATGTAATGTGTATAACTTTGATTCCCTGCCACCGTGCTTCTGTGAAGTAAACGAGGGTCTCTGACTTGGTGCGCACAAATATCTCCATGAGCGATACGTATTTCTTTCTTAGTAGAGTGGTTTTTTTTAATTCAAGTTTTATCATGTTTCTATTATGTGCATGTTTAACATATATAACATATATAACATATAACATATTTATGGACTTTTGAATAAATGCAGCGTTGAAGATCATCTCCTCCGCCTCCGGTATTTTTGTTGTTAGTTAGAAGTGCACTTAACTTTGTGTATTTCCCACTGTGGGACTTGGCAGCCAGTCGCACTATCATCTTGCGATACAGGGAGCGCGAGAGTAGAAAACAGAAGCACGGAGCACAGCTCCGGCCCCAGAAGGAAAATGTATGTGGACCTTAGGGCGATTCCAGTGGCAGACCCAGCTGGCCTTCCCAGGCCGGAGCGGTTCATTCAGGCTCTCTCCTTCTGGGCTCCTTCCGCTCTCGCTCAGCTACTCGGCAGCGGATGGTTATGCTCCTCGTCCCGAAGGGGAACTCCATAAACCTGCGAGGGAGAGAGCACAGCCAGGCGGAACGTCTCTGGGTTTAGGTTGCCTGATCTGTGCAATGATGGGCTGAGCTCAGTGGTGTCAAGGGCATTCAGAAAACCTGCGATTCCTCCTCTGGGCACCCTGCAAATCTTCAGAGTTCCTCCTCCTCGTATTCCTTTTTCAATCTAGATTTTTGCTGACTCATCCGTCAGTGTCTTTAATTGCTGATGGGAGCCTTGGCTGCCTGTCAAAGCCCAGTTTCTCCTGATCCCAGTGATAAGCAATGGCCCACCCACCCGTCTCGACTTCTGCTCGCCAGCTCCCTTCTGTTTCTGCTGTTCTCACTGGGCTTTCAGGAACCCTGTTCTGATCACAGACACCCCAAATGCAACCGCAATAAGTGCATTTTCTCATTAACCAAAACTTTGTGAGCATCCCTGGTTTTACTGAATGTAAAGAATGAACTAGTAAAAGGGATGAAGAAGAGCAGGAATAGGTGAAGGAAATGCCTACTACCTCTGGGCTGACAGGGAGCAAACGAATGAAGGATGCATTTGCAAGTGGCCAGCTCCTGGCTGGGATTCAGGCCCCCAGTAGGCCAGCTCCTGGCTGGGATTCAGGCCCCCAGTAGGCCAGCTCCCGGCTGAGACTCAGCCCCCAGTAGGCCAGCTCCTGGCTGAGACTCAGCCCCCAGTAGGCCAACTCCTGGCTGGGATTTAGGCCCCAGGAGGCCAGCTCCTGGCTGAGACTCAGCCCCCCAGTAGAGGCCTTGGCTGACGAGGGACTATTCAGCACTCCCGTGTGGAGAAATTTGCCTGCTGGGGAGTGGCAGTGGAGCTGCTTTCCCAGAACAGCCCCAGTGCAAGTTTTAAGAGACAAATTCTAGGTCGTATCTTCCTCGCGGGCAGTGACCTGTCTGTGAGTCCCTGGGCGTTTTCTCCTGGAGTCTACTGCTTCCAGCCTGGCCTTAGGTGTTCTGTGAGCTACAGCTTTGTCTCGTCACCAGCGGGCTCCTGAGTGGAGCTGCGTGGGTGCCTTGGTCCGTGTCCCAGCTCCTGAGAACACAACTTGTCAAGGTCGCAGGTGTTGGCGTTGCCACTGCACTGCTGGGTGTGGACCCAAACACCTGGTCCAGGAACCCAACCTGGGGTGGATTCCCCTGGGTCATAGGATAGGCCTGTGCCCTTTCCAGCCCCAATGTCTCAGAGCCCACGGAGGGGTCTGGGCGTGAGGACAGTCAGTACATCACAGAAGGGTTGAGGACAACCAGGAAGGGTTTCACCTAGAGGACCCAGTCTGTACTTACCTTTACCTTCACAGATCTGCTGGGAAGATTCTTTAAAAACTGATCATTGTCTCCTGCTCAAAAGTTCTAATTGAATTTAGAATACAATTTGTGGTTCTTATCTGACCTACAAATTCTTCACCATTTGACCATGACCTTTCTCTCCTTTTTTATCATCTTCTTCCACCTTCCTCCCCTTCACTCATATCCGCCACACTCACCAGACTTCCTTTGTCATGCAGATGTGCCTGCCCAGCTGGTTCCTGCCTCGGGGCCTTTGCACTTGCCATTCTTTTGCCTAAAATGCATCTCTTAAGCCCAGATCACGCATGTGTATCTTTCCCTGCACATGCTCACATTTCATCTTCTCAAGATGCTTTTCTTCCCACGCTAATATTGCATCTCCTCACCCCTCAAAGCAGTTTTATTATATTTACTATTTATAATTTATTTTTGTTTGTTGTCAGTTTCCCCCACTTAGATAAGTTCCACAAGGTCAGGACTGTGTCTCTTATGTAGCTAATGAATAGCTGTTGAACGAATGAATGAAGGAATGAATGAATGTTACAGGTGCTGGCCCTGCCACTGCAGCCCTGGTCTCACTCTGGACACCAGGATTCCTTTCTGTCACCTGTAAAGCACAGTGCCTGTGGGGCTTCCATTCGCCCACTGCAGGCTCCCTGGGCATAACCGGCTAGAAACTCGAGCAAGCTGAACCTGAATCTGTACTTTCTTTCTCTGCCCCATCCTGTGCCACCTCCTCCTCTCCCTCAGTGTCAGCCACCAGGCAGGCACCAGCGTGACCTAGCTGCACCCAGAGGTGGCCCAGGTGCCACCCATGTCCCAACTTGATTCTTTGGACCCCCCAAAAGCTTTCATGTTTAGGGAAGAGCAGGGAAGGCTCAAGGTGCCAATGCTGTCACCCCTTCGGTGATCTAAACAAATCCCAGGGCAAAGGCCCAAATCCAAATCAGCGCCAGGAGGAGCTGCTCAGCGCCCACTGTGTACCGGGCGCGGGAGCCCCCCAGCAGGAGCGGGAGCGGGGTGCTATCTGCAGGGCTCCCGGGAATCGGCGGAGAAGGGCAAACACTGTTAGGGACCGCTGGTACTAAACCAGTCACAGCTGCTGTGCTCTCACGTACATCTGCCCCTGACGTGGTCAAACCGACTCCTGCCCCCGAAGGTCACCCAGAAGCCTGCGATGCCAGGCAGGCCGGGGAGAGAAGTATAAAAGCCTGCTGGCCCTCCGGGCTGTTCAGCCCCTTCCGAAGATGGAGGCCGCCAGGAGGCTCATCCCTTTGGCCCTTCTAATTGCATCAGGTTTGGCTGAGTTTACGGTGACCAAGTCTGAAGGTAAGGACGTTGGACTAGTTTTTTGCACTCAAAGTAGGGGAGACCTCCTTTCAAGAGGCCTCTGCCCACAGTTTTTGGACATCTGACATCTGCTGTTAGCCCTAACACAGAGGATATTGACACATATGCTCTCGATGGGGTTTTGAATGAGCACTTACGTTTTTTTTCAGGCCTTTATGACAATCAAACATAAAAATGAAAAGGCATTAAAAAAGTTTGCCAGGTAATTTCACTCCTAAGAATTAGTATTTAGGCAATGATCATGTAGGTGCACAAAAGGTGTATGTACTGTGCATTGACATGATTTAAAAAGCAATGTAAATCTCCATCAGTTGTTCTGTGAGGTGTGGTAAGTGCCTACAGAGGAATAGTCTTTGGCAACTTCTTAAAGATAAGACTGAGCTATGAGAAAGATGCCTAGCATCTACTCTAAGGAAACAAAAAACTGCCTGAAATTTGTAAAATAGGATGGTGCTTATATTTAAAAGGTACACATTTGAGTATCAAAAAATTAGCAAGTAGAGAAAATGGAAGTGTCTGGAAGTATGTACAAGAAGTTTTTCATTATATTTGTTTCTGGGTGGATGGAATTATACTCTAGTTGTCTTTGCTTTCTAATTTCTTTACTAATAAACATAATAGTAATAGTTACTGTTAGGGCAAACTAAATAAACACTATTGTTATAAGAATATCACTTATCTGTCATGGATAAAACTGAAAATTACCTTTGTTTCTAAGTGGAGTTTTTAACCATTACTCAGGTTCCTTTACAAAATATTCAATTTTTTTTGTTCCCATTCAATTATAGCTGTTGCTGCTCCTCCTCCTCTCCCTCCTCCTCTCCCTCCTCCTCCTCTTCCTTAATAACAGCTTTATTGAGATATAATTCATATACCATAAAACCCAGTTTTCTAAAATGTAAATTTAGTGGTTTTTAGTATATACAGTCTTGTGCAACCATCACCAGTAATTTGAAAACATTTTATCACCCCCAAAAGAAACTTTTGTGCCCATTAACAGTTTCTCTCCACTTCCCCCAACGCCCCCAGCCCAAGACAACCACCATTCTTCCTGTCTGTAGATTTACCTGTCCTCGACATTTCATATGAATGGAGTCACACGATATGTTTACAAGGTTTATCCATAGGCCATGCCATATATCAGCACTTCCTTCCTTGTGGTCACCGAATAACATTTCCTTGGGTGGGTGTGCCATATTTTGTTTACTTAATATTTCACAGTTGGTGGATATTTAGGGTGTTTGCACTTCTTGGTTATGTTGAGTAGTGCCGCTACGAACCTCAGTGTACACGTTTTTGTGTGGAGATGTGTGTTCATTTCCTTTGGGGATATGCCTAGAAGCAGATGGCTGGGTTACGATAATTCTGTTTAGTTTTTAAGGGGTTTCCTGACCATTTCCCAGCAGCGGTCCCATTTTACACCCCCCGAGCAGTGGTGCAGGGTCCGGATTCCCCCACATCCTCACCAACATTGGTATTTCCTGTTCCGATCCCAGTGTTTGTTTCACGTCGTGATCGGTGTGACGTGGAACCGGCTGTGGTTTTCAGATTTGCACTTCCCTTAGACTGGGGATGCTGAGTGTCTCTCCGTGTGTTTCTTGGCCATTCACATCTTCTGTGGAGAAATATCTGTCTTGGCCCTTTGTCCGTGTTTAATTGGGCTGTCTTTAAATTACTGAGTTGTAAGAGGTCTTTATTTATTCTAGATATAAAGCTTTTTAAAATCATCTTTCTGCAGTCCCTAGTATATTCTTTGTTCTTTCATGCACTCTAGTTAGAGAAATCATAAATTCATTCTACCCAAGGGGTCCAAGAGAGGAAACTTAGTGTAACTGGTGGCGTGCTTTGGAGTGAGCTAAATTCCGTTCACAATCACCAGCACGCTGGTGCACACATCCAACTGGGGGTTAGGGGGTAGAGTCCCAGGCCCTGGGGGAGGCAGGGGCTGCCCGCTCTCCTCAGCGCCACCTGTGTGGTCTCCACCAGGCCAGTCCAGCTGCAGGGCCAACCTGGGAGGTGCCAGCCAGTCTGAGGCCCACAAAGCCCTCATCCTGCAGCTCAACCCCAACGAGAACTGCACCTGGACACTAGCAAGGCCAGAAAACAAAAGCATCCGAGTCGTCTTCTCCCACTTCCAGTAAGTAGGGGCTCAGTTTCTAAAGGGGGTGGTGGAGCTCTGGCCATGGGAGGGCGTCCTGCGGACAGAAATCTGGGGCTCCTCGAGGTGGTGGTGACTCTCCCGACCATGAACTTGATGGTGATGGCTGATAGTCACTGCCGGAGGCCTGTGCCCCGGGCTGCGGTCACAGAGGTTCTGTGAGGTCAGTACAAGGACAGCAGGCACAGGAGGGTGGGAACTTGTCTTAGGTCACGCCAATTGTAAGTGGAATGCCCAGGGTTCGGGCCCACTAATCCGGTTCCAGAGCCCTAAGGCACTGAACTGGTGGCCCCATGCCTTGCTGTGCACTAGAATCAGCAGGGGAGCTTTGGCCAGCTCAGGTTCTGGGGCTGCACCCCACACAGTCAGCTGACAATTCTGGGGGCGGGACCCGGGGGCATCGGTCTTTTTTTTTTTTTTGCCTTGGATGTTAAACTCTTTATTTTGAAATGAAAATATGCTCACACGTGTTTGGCAGAGTCCGGGTGGTGGCAGTGGGAAGTCCAGCCGAGACAGGGCGCTGTGCTCCCGTACTCGGGCTTCCTGGGGACTGGCCCAGCTGCTCCTCTCCACAGCCCTCTGGGGCAGATGCAGTCCAGTCCCACTCAACAGAAGTCTCTCAGCTGTGTCCAAAGTCACATCCTAATAGAAGTGGGACAGGACTCGAACCCGAGCCACCTGGCTCCAGGGCCAAACACCTATTTTCTACGTCTCATTGCCAGGCGTCCTCCTTGGCTGCCAGCCTGGATTTCCCTTTCTAATCATTTCAAGCCCAAGTGTATGTAGGCTCCACTGGTAACGAGTATAGTAAGTCTGTACTGAACGTGGTCAACAGCTTCTGTGACTTCAAGCAAAGCGACGTCCAATGAAACCAGTTCTGCCGTGGCTAATCGACATAAACAAGCCCTAACGCTCCATCCGTGTTATAATGGAACCATGCCGACTGACACATTATTCCAGGACCTCATGCACGCTCGCCCTATCCCAGTGGTTCCAAGACTAGAGAGTATCAGGGTTTTGTAAACCACGACGGCTGGGCGCCAGCCAGCCCCGGCTTCTCTGATTCAGGTGGGGTGAGTGGGGCCTGAGAATTCCCGTATGTAACCAGTTTCCAGGTGATGCTGCTCCTGGCCAGGGGGCCACACTCTGAATAGGATGGCCCTATTCCACTGAAACAGGAATCGACTTCCATGTGGCCCCCAAAGAAACGAAAGAGGAGGGGGACTTTCAAATTTCCTGGACTGGTAGCACTGTTAAGAGACACATACACTATTTTTGCTGTGTAAAAAGAGAGGAGAAATTGTACTGCAACAATAATTTAAATAAAATTTAAAAAAGAGAGAGAGAGAGGAGAAGCGAGCCCAGAAGTGTGGGCAGGGGAAGTGAACATTTCACTTTTATGGGACGCATCCTGGGTGCCAGGTGTGTGCTAGGAGCTTCAGGTTCAGAAAACTATAAGCCTCATCCATAGAATGAAGCTGGCTGAGAAAACCCCACATTACGGACTAGAAAACTGAAATCAAGAAAGATTAAATCCCCTATCCAAAGTTACACAGCCGGTAGCTCAGGTGGAATTAAAATCCAGGTTGTCTACCCTTGTGGTTTCTCCTCTAGGTCACCTTGGAAACGTGTTTCCTAAGGGCACCTGGGGAGACCCTGTCAGGACGGGCGGAGACAGTCATGCTGGGCTGCCCTTGCAATGCAGGACACGGGGCTGCCTGACAAAGGGGTGACGCGAGGCCAGGAGGGGACAACTGGGAAGATGCTCGAGTTGCTTTACCTTGAGAGGGGTGGCCATTTCCGAAAAATGCTCCACCTTGACAGCCTTGGATTTCAGAGGACAAAGGGGGCTCAATTGTAAATAAGAAGTCTACACCAAACAGCCCCATGGGCATGGGGAAGAGGAGAGATGGAAATTGGGAGAAGAACCGGGGTCCTGAGTTCCAGGCCCACCTTCCCCACTTACGTGGCGGAAGGCGCTGGCAGAGCGCTTCAGCCCCCTGAGCCACTGACTGATGGGTGGGGTGTGGCGTTGAGGGAGGGCGGTCATGGAGACATTGAGATGAAAACAGAAGTGCCACCCCTTGGTACACTGTGATGCCACTGTGAACAACTGACCCCCCTTGCTGGTGAGTGCCCGCTCGCTGGTGGCTGTTTAACTACGGGTGTGTCCGGTTCGCAGGCTCGATCCAGATGGAAGCTGTGAAAGTGAAAACATTCAAGTTTTTGATGGGAACTCCACCCTGGGGTCTCCGCTGGGGAAAGTCTGCAGCAAAAACGATTATGTTCCTGTGTTCGAATCAGCATCCAACACACTGACGTTTCAAATAGTCACCGACTCCGCGAGGATTCAGAGGACCGTCTTCATGTTCTACTACTTCTTCTCTCCCGGCACCTGTAAGTTCTTATTCACATGCCTGAGGCTTGCCTTTCTGTGTGAGCACAGGAGCTTACACACCCCTGCCTGGGGCGCTGTACCCTGGAGTCTGAGGCTAGTCCCTCCCAGATGCTGTTTGTGAGAATCGCCTGGAGGGCTTGTGAAGTCAGGGTCCTGCCCCCCCGCCCCCCCCCCCAGGGAGATCCTGACGTGTAGGTCCTGGAGTGGAGCCCATGAACTTCATTCCTAACCAACTCGCAGGTGAGACAGATGGGCGGGGCTGATTGGATGGCGACCTGCGTTAGAGACTAAAGCAGACTCCCCAAGCTCAGCCTGTTTGATAATAGCCCTGAGATCTTTTCAAATGCCTGTTCAGGGAGTGCCCCTCCCTTGGTCCGATCCCTTAGATCTGGGTTGGGGCTTTAGAGTCCTCAGGTTTAACAAGGCTCCCAGGTCATTCTTGAAAAAGATAATCATCCGGGAGTACAAACTGCAAAACCTCTGACCTCACCTCTGAACCTAAACCTGCCAGGACGTCGGAGGCTCCAATGACCTGGCGTTGCATTCACAGCACCTGGATGCCACTGCAGGGTGACAAGCAGGGTGACAAGCAGTTCTGCGGCTGGCCCATGAGAAAACTCTGCTCTGGTCTCCTTTCTGAGGCCTGGAGCAGACCGGGTCAGTCTCCCGTGAAACCACTGGGTTCCTGGTGCCAACGAATCTCTGGAGAAGAGCACACGTGGTTTCCCAAGCTGCACCCCGGCACCTTTTCATGCCTTACCTCCAGCCCCTGCCTGCCATGTAGCCTGTGCCTTAGCCAATCAAAGCCATTTTACAACCCCCTACACAGAGCCCTCGGTGTGGCTTCTTGGTGTTTCATTCGCCTGGCTGCTTCGCCTGCCCTCCGGGGAGGGGGAGAACCAAGGCGGCTTTGTGCGGGCTGTATCTGAGCTGAGCTGGAGCAGTGGTGGGACCAGGGTCGGGAGAGGCGGAGTCAGGGGCAGAGGACTCCTGTCTGCTGGAACCAGCAGCCTGAGGAGACGTGGGAAGAAGGGACAGGCTGGCCCAGCTGGTCACATGGTGGTGGCTGATGAGACGGGAAAGCTAGGCTGGGGCTAAGTGTGGAAGAGCCTTCAGTGGCGGTCCTCAGAGTGTGACTTTTGCTTTATGGCTCAGTCCAGGGAATGGAGGGTCTCTACAGCTGGGGCAGATCTCGAAGTGAGGCTTTAATAGTGTTCACTGGGCAGCAGCACAGCATTCACCATCTGCCCTGCACCCGTGGGCAGACACTCCGATGACAGGGAAGGGTGAGCATCTCAATATGCGACCCGTTCTCAAGAGGGAGCTGGAATACAGCTCTGGAAAATGGGTTAAGCTCTTACTAATGCACAGCACAGAGAGTAAAGGAAGTCCTTATCTTGATTTACTTTTCTGGTCATCCTCGCAACCCTTTCAGCTATTCCAAACTGTGGTGGGTACTTGGACAACCTCGAAGGTTCCTTTACCAGCCCCAACTACCCAAATTCACATCCTGAGATGGCCTATTGCGTGTGGCACATACAAGTGGAGGAAGGTTACAAGATAGAATTAAACTTCAAAGAGATTTTGTAAGTACTCTGGTCCATTTCTCCTGCTGGAGCAAATGTAGTAAGCCCGCCTGGCAGGGGAGGGGGTCCCGGGGAAGAGAAATGATCACAGGCACCCCCCCATAGATGGGTGCTTTTCAAAGAACAGGATGTCTAGAGAAACACCAATACTATTGCATGGAGCTAAGCTGACTATTTTCCTGAAGATTCTGAGGTCCCGTGGGGGCCTGGCGAAGCCCCAGGTTTGCCATCATAAACGTGAGGTAGCAATGCAAGGAGAAATCCTTCATCACTAAGGACCGGGGTGGGTGGGATTGTACTAAATGGAGTTGAACTGGTTTGCAAGCTCTCTCGCCAGCAGCCCTACTACTTCTCCAGCCTAGAAGTGGACGAGCACTGCCGATTTGACTTCGTTGCCGTCTATGACGGCCCCTCCACCACCTCTGGCCTGATTGGACAAGTGTGTGGCCGTGTGAGGCCCACCTTCGAGTCCTCGTCCAACTCATTGACCGTCGTGCTGTCTACAGATTATGCCAACTCCTACCGGGGCTTTTCTGCTTCCTACTCTTCAATTTATGCAGAAAATGTCAACACAAGTAAGTCATGTTCCTTAGCTATTTGGAGCTCCCGTGAAGATTGTGTCCATAGAAACTGCTCCTTCATCCTTGTCCTAGGAGTGGCTATCGCTGTTGGCAAGCCTGAGACACGTTCTAAAGGATATGACAGACTCACATATAGTTTGGAAAATATTCAGTCTGAAGCTTGAGAATCAGTTCTGCTCGTTGCTTAGTACAAGGGGAAGTTAACGATTGCATTAACCTGAGAAAGACTTTGCAGAAAGTGTGGACTCCTTTCCTGAATGCCCTCTGCAAAGCACAGTTAGAAATATTAGATTTATAGGTTCTAGCTGCAACCAAGGTCACGGTGAACATTGAAAAACGGTGGAGCAATTGCTCTGTTATCTCAGGCTTCTGATCACAGTTTGGGGCAAAATGGGTTTTGAGTTTTTGTATATTCACCTGCACACACAGCTTTTTAAGATCCGAAGTTCCTAGATGACATAAACATGATCATACCCCCCTTTTTTTGGACAGCTTCTTTAATTTGCTCCTCTGACAAGATGAGAGCTATCATAAGTAAATCCTACCTGGAATCTTTCAAATACAAAGAGAATAACTTACAGCTAAATGACCCAACTTGCAGACCCAAAGTATCAAATGTGGTGGAATTTTCTATCCCTCTTGATGGATGTGGTACAGTTAAAAAGGTAACGTGGAATATTTTTTAAATATTATTTTTATTTTATTGTATTTCTTTAAGTGAAGTATTGGTAGCTGGGTTGTGTCCAATGCCAAAGGTAGGTTTGGTAGTGTGGACGGTGGAATGCTTGCTGGCCGCTTGAATGAACAACTTCCAAATCTTAGTGGTCTGGCATGTGATAAACATGTGTGGACACAGAAGTGCACACACTAATTTACACACAAATGCCAAATTACTGCCTTCAGTTTCAGGGTAGCTGGAGGGTGCATATCTTCCCGAAAGGTAAAGAATTCCGAAAACTCCCTGGAGAGAGTTTGAACAGCGATGCCCTGCGGGGTTAGTAGCTTGCTAATGATACTGGCCTAGAAAACGTTTCTAGCTCACATTTAGCAGAAGTCTGGCTGCATTTTTATGGCCTTCTTTCCCCTGTAAAGACAGAAGGTAAAAACCTCATCCTTATTTTAAACATGAAGGATGTCTGTGATTTGTTCTACATTTTCTAGAACTTTAAAATCTCTTAACATTTTCAGCCCTTTAGGATACATACCCTAAACTTTTCACGTAAGTCATTAAGCAACAGGAATTGATAAGGATGGAAGTAAATCTTTATGTAGCTGTTTGTTTCGTTTGTTTGTTTTTGGTCCACAATGAACACCTGAGTTACTACAGTGTGAATCTCCAGGGAAGGCAGTCTGGACAGAACCTATTCCAGGCCGTCTGTCTGCAGCCATTCGGGAAACAGCTGTTTGTTGGCCACAGTAATGCGGTGCTACTCACAACAGGCAACTTGTTATTGCGCCCAAAGTCCTTCCAGGGCTGGAGATTTGCGTTCAAAATGGTTTTTAATGTAGCTGAAAAAAAAATATCTGTCCGATTCTTCAAGTCTTTCTAATCCAAGCTGTATCTCTCATTGCACACTTTTTCTTCCTACCCAGCATGTTTCTTAAATAAAGCACATCTAAGGTTTATGGCATTTTGACACGAGAGCCATTATCTTGTGATTTAAGAAAGTGATGTCCCTTCCCGCAAGGGTTATTCACGTCTTGCTCTCAAATGTCACCGGACTTAAGGTATGATGTTTGAATGCCATTCCGTTCCGCAGGTAGAAGATCATTCGATTACTTACACCAATACAATCACCCTGTCGGCAGCCCCAGCTTCTGGAGTGATCACCCGCCAGAAGCACCTGCAGATCATTGTGAAGTGTGAGATGGAGCACACTGCCGTGGTGGAGACGATGTACGTGACAGAAGACGACATCATACAGAGCCAGAGCGCCCTGGGCACGTACAACACAAGCATGGCTCTTTTCGAGTCCAGTTCATTTGAGAAGCCGATATCGGAGTCGCCGTATTATGTGGACTTGAACCAGAACCTTTTCGTTCAAGTCAGTCTGCACACGTCAGACCTGAGTTTGGTGGTGTTTCTGGACACCTGCCGCGCCTCGCCCACGCCCGACTTCGCCTCTACCACCTATGACCTGATCAAGAGTGGGTACGTGTTGACACGGGACATGCTTCTCTGGGGGCTGCCTTCCCGGAGAAAGATGGCGCGTGTGTCCGTGTATCTAATTCATAGTTTTCTAGTGCTACTGCCATGGAATTGCAGCAATTCAACCACTTTATAAAATAGTTACTGTGTTTAGTTACAACTGATTTAAACTGAAACATTTCTACAGCCATAGCCCCATATCCACCAAACTGTTAAGTGTATTTATGAAGTATTTGCTGATAGATACAAACTTATTTTTTGTCAAGAAGGCTTTATGTATATTTTTGCTTTTTTTACCTTTTTATTGTTTTCAACAAAAATCCAGAACATTATTTCATGGGTTCCCAATTTAGTACATAGATATTATGTGTTCAGTAAAGTTTATGTGGCATTATTTATTTTTATTTTTATTTATTTTTTAAAAGATTTTATTTGTTTACTTTTAGAGAAAGGGGAAGGGAGGGAGAAAGAGGAGAGAAACATCAACTGGTTGCCTCTGCCCCCAACTGGGGACCTGGCCTGCAACCCAGGCATGTGTCCTGACTGGGTATTGAACTGGTGACCTTTTGGTTTACAGGCTCATGCTCAATCCACTGAGCCACACCAGCCAGGGCATATTATTTTTTTTTAAAAGTTCTTTTTTTTTTACAGGAGTTTCCTTTTTTTTTTTTAAGCTGGTGGACTTTAATGACATCAACACACTGCACATTCATAGCAAGTAGGTAAAGTAAGGGGTTTGAGTTCTAATAAGTTGGAACTGGTTTTCTAATTAATTCGCATGGGATAGGAATTACCCAGCTGGAGCGAACTTCATCTCACCCAGGAGTCAGATCCATCGTCTTAGTCACGGCACTGAGGTCAGGACTCTGCCTTTCCAGAAAGATTTCTGGATCCACCCATCAGACAGTTCCAAGGGAACTCAGTATCATTTTCCAACATGGAAAAGGCTGACCTTCCGCACCCTTTCTCAGTGTGTCATAAACTCTGTTCCAGATGTCCTCGAGACGACACTTGTGAGGTGTACCCCTTATCTGCGCACCACGGGCGATTCCGGTTCAACGTGTTTAAGTTCCTGAGGAGCCTGGGCTCCGTGTACCTGCAGTGCAGGGCGTTCATCTGTGACGCTGGCGACCCTCGGTCCCGCTGCAGCCAAGGCTGCGTCTCCAGAAGGAAGCGGGACGTTTCTTCCTACAAATGGAAGGCGGACGCCGTCCTCGGGCCCGTTCGCCTGCGACGGGACCCACGTGCAGGTGGGGATTCCGGTGCGAGAAAGCCGCTTCGTCACCTAAGAGTGTTTTGTGGCGCATAAGTTGCTACTCGAATGTAGGCCTTTTAAAACATGTGCAGTTGAGAGATTTAAGATAGTCTTAGCAAAGCCCTAAATAAGTTAGGAGTTTTAAGCACACAAGATTAATCTTTTTAATGAAAAGATTGTATTTTGATTCAAATCCTGTACTTTTTTAAAAAAAGATTTTATTTTATTACTTATTTTTTTTAGAGAGGGATGGGAGGGAGATAGAGAGAGCGAGAGAGAAACATCAATGTGTGGTTGCTGGGGGTTATGGCCTGCAACCCAGGCATGTGCCCTGACTGGGAATCGAACCTGCGACACTTTGGTTTGCAGCCCGTGCTCAATCCACTGAGCTATGCCAGCCAGGGCTACAAGATTAATTTTTATTTCCCTTAGCAATGACACGTAAACCATGTAAAGTTTAAGCGTGTCACACACTGATGATTTAGCATTATTCATAAGGCTTTTGAGTAAAAATGTAACGTCCTCATCTCTAAACACAACACTCTTCCTTAAGTCAAAGACAGAAAACCGTACTTGAACAATTAAAATAAAATTAAAAAAATAAAAAATAAAATCACCTAAAAATATATATATGTATATATATAAAACCACACTCTTCCTTAGCCTCCTGATTCCTTATTATAAATCCTATTGGCAGATAAACAAGTCGAAAGCAGTGTATTTTCACTCCTAAATGAGTATAAGATAACCAGCATCCCACGCTATCACCTGTTTGGGAAAAAAGCTATTTTTAAAAAAACAGCAAAAATATTATATTTTCAAGACTGCCCGACTTCCTTTTCAAGGACAGAAGCCTAGGATCCAGCACACTGCGTGGGGAAGAGGCGTCAGTGAGCCCTCAAGGAAAAGCCATAATTAGATGGTCTAGGATAAGTCATAATTACATAAGAACTGCTCATAAGAATTTATCTGATGTGAAGACCATCTTGGCATAAAAGAATCCGATGATCTCTTCTTTATTACTATTAGAACGGATTATGAAGGAGCATGATTGTGGTTTGTGAAAATATTTCTATGACAAAAACAAAAGAATACAAACAAACAAAATTAAAATCAGCAACTATTTATTCATTTACTTATTTATTTTTAGAGAGGGGAAGGGAAGGAGAAAGAGAGGAAGAGAAACATTGATGTGTGAGAGAGATATCAATTGGTTGCCTCTTGCACCTAACTGGGGAGTTGGCCCACAACCCAGGCATGTGCCCTGACTGGGAATCGAACCAGTGACCTTTTGGTTTGCAGGCCAATGCTCAGTCCACTGAGTCAAAGCAGCCAAGGCCAAAAAAAAAATCAGTAATTTTATAAACATATACACTAAAAAGACAATGCATCTATGATTATTGCTTTGAGATTAGTTAAAAAGCTGTGAATAAAGTTATTATAGAAGTATCACACACATTAGAAAAGTACCCTTTCCTATTTCAAGAGAAGAAACGAATTTTTCTCCAGCAATCAAGTGTGTTTTGACAATGATGGAATGTAGTGACCACTAGTAACTGAACCTGCATTGCTGTTTAACTATTTTGCTTGAATTTCACACATTTTCACCGTATTCAGGGAACCAAACTGAGTTAAGCATTTAAACAAATAAATGTAAGGACATCTTGCCTTTGAAAGGAAATATTAAACACAGCTAATTCAGACATTTATACCAGTTTATATATGTTGTGTTGATAACGTTTCCTGTATGTTGGGTCAGCAGTATATATTATACACGAGTTGATGTATAAGATTCATAGCTGCCCTGGCTGGCGTAGCTCAGTGGATTGAGCGCGGGCTGTGAACCAAAGTGTCGCAGGTTCGATTCCCAGTCAGGGTACATGCCTGGGTTGCAGGCCACGGCTTCCAGCAACCGCACATTAATGTTTCTCTCTCTATCTCCCTCCCTTCCCTCTCTAAAAATAAATAAATAAAATTAAAAAAAAAAAGATTCATAGCTTATGTAAAGATAAAGATCTATGAAAATTTTGTAAGGTCAAGTAATACTTTTCTTTAAATAGTTTTTATTTTGTTTCCCATTACAGGATTTCAGAACCAAATGCCCGGAGAAGTCCCCCGGAACCAGCCTTTCAGCAGTTTACATCTGTTTTCATTCACCGTCCTTTCTCTGAATGCTGTGGTCGTGGCCATAGCTGTCGTGAGGCACTTTGTGAACCAGAGAACAGAGCTCAAATACCAGCAGCTGCAGGTCTATTAGCTAAAGGGTTCAGCCATATGCGAGACACAGTTCTCCCAAGTGCAGCAGGAGAGGCTCCCCGAGGGCTTCGTGCAGCACGGATAAGTGGGGGAAAGCCTCATCAGAGTGACAGGTGGGCCCTCCTTCCCGTTCTGGCACTCAGAGTGGGTCTCCTTGCAGGACCACCAAAATGAGCAAGCGTGCTCTCTTAGCTCTCATATGAAAAACGAAAGCCACCCAACTATGTAGCAAGTTGTAAAAATATTCTATGATTATGAAAAAGGATGTTAACTATGCATTAGGTGATCAGAAAATGGTGGTTGTCACTTAAGAAAAGCAGTCTTCAGTATTAGATGCAATTGTTTCCTAGACGCACATATGGTCCCTTCGGAAGCCCGCACAAACTTCTGAAACTGCAGTGTGACAGAGACAACCGCCACCTTTCACTGAGTGCACGGTCTCAGCGCGTCACGCCCGGACATCTCAGAAGAGGGCTCTGGCAGGAAGAACCCGACTGTGAAAGGAGAGGCCTCTGTATACTTCTGGGCGAATACGATAAAATCACAATCCTCTGCCCCTTTATCACTAAATAAGCAACAACCAAAGCCGAAAGGGATCGCCCTAACGAGGAATAGGCTGACCTTCACTTTCCTGTCTACTCTGGCTGAACAAATGTTATTAAAGCCCTCAGTGTGAGCTGATGGTACATGCCCCCCACGTCACACCTAATTTTTTATCTCAGATGAACCACACAGCTCTGCCTCCTCGCCTGACACCACGCGTGGGTTTCAGGTTCTACTACGCGTCCACACAGTCAAGCCCACTCCCGGGCGCCCAAGGGCACTCTCCATCTCCTGGACACGTGTGTGGTGTGTACAGCGTGCGGGAAGGGCACACAGTGGATACAACAGGGTCTCTACCCTCACAGAACAAGTCCTTAGGGGCTCATCTGATTTCCAGCTCCAAATTAAAGCAGATCCCCCATTTTATTTTTTTAAAGATTTTATTATTTATTAATTTATTAATTTATTATTTATTTAAAGAGGGAAAGGGAAGGAGAGAGAGAGAGAAATATCAATGTGTGGTTATCTCTTGCACACCCCCTACTGGGGACCTGGCCTGCAGCCCAGGCATGTGCCCTGACTGGGAATCGAACCAGCACCCCCTTGATTCACAGGTCAGCACTCAATCCACTGAGCCACACCAGCCAGGGCCCCCCATTTTCTTTTTAATATTTCCGCACAGATGTTCCAAAGAGTTCCCCAGGTGTCCACGTGCCTGCATCTCCTCTGAGTTCATCCGTGTTACCTGAGTGGGCCTACTGCCTGGTGCTTTTCTAACCTAACGTGCAATCACATAACACCTCGGTGAGAACGAGCTGTCCGCCTGTCGGGAATGACTGACATTTCTGGCGGCCAGGTGTGGCGGTAGCCAGAGGTTCACCGGGTGCCCCAGGGTCCACCCTAAGGGAAGTGTCAAGCACGGTGGCTCCCTAGAGAGTGTATAATCGTATCACCATGCTCATCCACCCTCTGCAGTGGCCCTGTTGAGCGATCCTGGAGCGTTTTCAGCATGTAGTATCACTATATAATAATATCAGGGTTTTTTTTTTCCTTAGGAAAAACGGCACTGAAGTGAGTAAAGGCCCCGGATCTGGAGTTGGTGGCCTGGGGTTGGAGTTCCTTTGCTTGCCTGCTGGGTTGGTTACCTTGGCCAGATCACCTTTGGCCTTGATCTTCCCCATTGCAAATAGGGATGGTAACCGCTGTCGGGCCCCTCCCTGGGAGCGCAGCAAGGGTTCCATGGGAGAAGGCATTGTGGTCAGGAGCCGTCTGTGCCCCACCGACCACTCCTGATGTGTCCTCGGGGCCAGTCCCCAAGTCCCATTTTAGAACCGGTTTCCTCTGACCACACCCGCTATTGCCTGTCATGGGCCGGGTTCCCGGGCAAAGCCTCGGACACAGAGCTCTGTTTGCGAAGGGCACCTGGGGAGCATGCTCAGGGTCCACCCGCTCCAGGGGTGAGGGTGAGGGGTGGGGAGCAGGCCCGGCAGGGCAGCTGCAGTGGAAGGCCTAGCTTGTCCTTGGGGCTCCTGGGCTGGGCTGGCCCTTTCGAGATGCCCCCAGCAGGCGTGGTGCTCAGGACCTTACATGCTTCCATTGACCAGTCATTGGTTGAAGGCTGTGAACTTGGACGAGGCTGCCTTGAGCTGAGGGAAATTCCTGAAAAGCAGTGGTGTTCCTGCTCCCAGCAGCTTGAAGGAGGGACTCCCTCAGAGGGAGGGTGACCTGGGTGTCACACCAGGGTGGTCACTACAACTCACTCCTTGAAGAAACAGGCTTTTCAGAATGTCTCACAAAGTCAAGTCTGACTCTGTGCTGTGTTCAAGAGACATGCTTAACAAAGTGTTTCAGGAAGAAAAAGCCAGCCAGTGCAACACCAGCACCTGCAAACAAGATGGGGACGTCGCCTCGTCTCTGCCGAGCAGGGTGGCCTGGGCCGCCCCCCCCCCCCCGCCAGGACGGTGGAGACGCCCCTGGGTGGGGCTGGAAGTGCCGGCTCTCTGCCGGGCCTCTGAGAGCACCCAGAGCAGGCTCAAAGGGGTGCCTTGGACCAGGCTGGGGGGCTGGGAATCCTGGCTCCCTACCTGGTTTCCACCTGACCCGGGGGTGCAGGGCAGGCCCTGGATACTGCCTGGAAGTGATGAAAGTCCCAGCTCCCCACTCTGCCTCCTCGGATACCACCCTGGGGTGGGGAGACGTAAGGGGCGCTGGGGGCAGGCCGAAGTCTAGGCTCCCCACTTCACCTCCACCGGCCGGGGTAGGGGTGGAGCCGCAGCTTCACCCGTGGTGTTTGGAGCAGGGCACATATTGTCTAAGACAGTTGCCTGTCTGGCTTTCCTGTGCCTTTGCTGGTCCTCTGACCTGAGAGAGCAGGCTTCTCTGGGGGCTTTTTGACGGAACCCACTGGTGTTTCTGGGCGGCAGACTTGTCCCGGTCAAGTGCGTTTTGATTCCTGGGGCATCGGGGCACCGGACAGTGGCCATGGCTTTCAACCTCCAGCATTCCTGAGACTCACCTGAGGCGCATTTGCAAAGGGCAGCTCCCTGGCCCCCACCTGTTGAACACCACCTGGAGAACCTCACCTGGAAGTTCCCTGAGCCCTTTTCCTTCAGTCCTGACATTCAATCCTTTCCCTGCCAACGCTTTCACTTGAGGGGTTGCTAAAATCCGTACAATGCTCAATTCTGGGAGCGGGTGGCCTCCCCCTTCCTTAAGGTGGTGTGGAGAGGTCCAGTTAACGGGCAGACGGACTTTTGAAAGGAGAAACTCTGGCCACTCAAAGTTCTTTGAAAAAACCTGTTCATTTGAAGCATTTGCATGAAACAGATGGCAAATGCTAAAATGATTATTTCATGTGACTGCAGATGAAAATATGGAACCTTTGCGTTAGAGATGCCATCCTCGTCAAACTGACCAGCGGTTCCATTTCATCAGCTTTTACTGTGTGTAGAGGGAACCTCATCAAAATACACGTCAGGGTTGCATTTTCACCAAGACAGTTGTCGAGGAAGGGCAGGTTGCACGAAACTGAGATGTTCCCCTCTCCAGGCCTCGCCTGCCTTCGGGTCACTTGTCCGACTCCATCTGTCGGGACTTCAGGGTTCACCAAACACTGCCCCCGCCCCCTCCCTGGGGGGACTTGACCATCCTGCATTCTCGTCTGGTACATGCAAGTTCTCGACAAAGATGGGAACAATTTCTCAGTGTTGAGGACTCGTATTTTCAATATTTCTACTGACTATTTCTTGACAAGCCAAGAAAAAGTCTATGTTCAGGTCTGTTTCTTTAAAGACAAGTTTGAAAGTACTGAGCCCAGTGCAGACTTTTTCTGCCAAGATAAAAGGAGAGATTAGGTGAAGAGGGCACTGCCCTTCCTTTCAGGGAGGACGTGGGAAGATGTGAATGTTTTCTCGTGCGCTTTTCAGGCTTCCCACATGCTTGCCAGGTCGCTGGCGTGCCGTGAGGCTCTGGGACCCAGACTGAGCGTGTGCGGCCTCAGACAGCAGCCAGGGGTGGTTCTGGTGCTTCTGTTCCAGAATCTATCTGCAAGCTACAACCAGGACCCAGCAAAGCCTGGGCCCAGTTCCTTTGCTTTGAAACAAACAAAGCTTGTGTTGAGTCAATGGTGGTGAGTAAATGATGCATTTGATTCAACCTGCTGGTTATTAGAGTTTTTTGTTTTTTTTAAAAGGGCAGGGGCTTCCTGACTGATGCTTAATTTATTTTTCATAAGACTCTTGGTGAGACCTGAAAATAAATTCCCACAGCACCCGAGGGACAGAAACAAAAAGATCCACCTACTAGCACCTGAACATGAAGGAGACAATTTTAAAATATCTTCAAGTTGGCAATTCGTTATGGAGAGATAACTCTGTTCTTTGTAATACTTTGTATGGCTTAGGACAGCGATCACATTCTGGGTAGTGAAGAGGGGAAAATGCAATGTTTCCAGCTTCAAAGAGACCCATTGCCTTAGAACTTTAGTAATCGTGGGGTGGTGAACACACAATATAACCTACAGATGATAAATTATAGAACTGTACAACTTATATACCTATAACCTGAAACCTATATAATTTTATTAACCAATTTCATCCCAATAAATTCCACAAATTACAAAAAGGAGTTTAGTAATCAGAAAAGATTTATTAGCAACAAAGCACAGTCAGAACCTCTTCAGCTGTTTCTTTTTTACCGGATGTCCATGTGGACAGACAACCTCTGATTTATCAAATGTACTAGTTCATTGAAGAGAAATAAACATTGCTTCTAATTTCTAACAGATTTGTGGGAAGACTGAAGGAGTCACACAAAGTGCTTGCTCCGACTGGTTCCTCTCTGGATTTCCAGGGGCCCCACCATCTGGAAGTGCTCAGCCCGCTCCTCTGTGGCCCCCACGGGGCCCACACTCCTCTGACTCCGCCCCACACAGCCCTGGGAGCAGCGGGAGGAGGGGTCCCCTGCTTGGCACACGGCGACCTTACATTGCAGATAGACCACATCGTAGCTGCTGAGAAAGCTGAAGGCATCAAACTTGAACTTGGCTGTGTTCCCGTGAGAGTGAAGGGTGACGTAGGTATTGTCTTTGATGCAGCTGATAGGAAGAAGAGCCCCAGACCAAAAGCATTAACTTAAAGTGCAGTGTGACATCACGCTGACACACATACACAGGCGTGGACCCGGAACTCTGAAGTCCACACAGAGCTCTTCCCACTACCACTCTGTCCCTGTTCCATAAAACATTTTCATAACAGCACTATGAGTGGAAAAACCATGATTCTTGGCCAGAAGTAGAAGGAGACTATGAAATAAACATATAAGCATAAGACAAGGTAATTAAATTCTAGCTAGAACTGTTGCCTTCAGAAGGCCTACTCCATTTTGTCACAAGGGGGCATTAAACGTGGGGGTTGCATTGTTTGAAGGTCAACTTAGATTATTCAAAAACGTATTTTGTAAACCCTGGTGCAACCACTGAAAAAGAAGTCTATCTAAATGGTACATCAAGAGAGGAGATGGAATGGAGTAACATAAAATGCTCAATTAAAACCAGAGAAGGAAGCAAAAGGGAAGTGGGGGGAATAAATGCTATTAATAGAAAACAGTTATCGAGACGGCAGATTTCAATCCAACTATATCAATAATCACGTTACGTGAGTGGTCTAAATATTGAAGCAGATTCTAGGTCCTGAAGCATCCTCTGCTAATTTAAAGACAGAGATTGTCGGAGTAGATTTAAAAAAAACCGAGACCTAACTATATGTTGTCTATAAGGAACCCATTTTAAGTATAAAGACATAAATTAAAAGTAAAGGGACAGAGTTTACTATGCTAATATGAGTACTAATCAAAAGGAAGCTGGGGTAGCTGTATTAATTCCAGATGAAACAGACTTCAGAGCCAGGATGATAGGGATGAAGAGGGGCATGGCATAATAACAAAGGGGTCAATCCTTCAATAAGACATAACGATCCTTAATGTATATGCACCTAACAATAGGGTGTTAAAATATACGAGGCAAAACCTGATAGAACCACACAGAGAAATCGATGAATCCACGCTAATGGTGGGAGACGTCCATGCTCCTCTGTCAGGAACTGAGAGATCCGGCAGGCAGAAAACCAGGAAAGATGCAATCAGTCAGCAAGGCCTAACTGGCACTTACAGAACACTCCATCCCACAATGGCAGAATACACACTCCTCTCAGGCCCACAGGGAACATTCACCAAGAAGAGACCACCGTCTGGACCATAAAACATGTCTTAACAAATTTAAAAGGCTAGAAACCACACAAAATATACCCTGAGATGACCCTGGAATTAAACCAGAAGTCAGTAACAGAAAATCCCTACATACTTGGAAATTAACACACTTCTAATCAGAGAAGAGGGTCTCCACAACAGGGCAAGTTGGCGGGGGAGTGAGTAGGAGCCACACCAACCTCCTCCCAGGGCCAATCTGGAATTACAACTCAACTGTGGAGAAACCACCTGGAACAAACAACCGAGTAAGAGCAAGAGAGAAGCCATATAACCTTGGACATACAGAACCAGCTTCAGCACGGCCTGTCTTGTAAGGAGTGCAGTGGAGACTTGAGTGGGCTGGCCAGGCACCCACAGGTAGCAGAGCTGGAGGACAGTTAAGCTGCTGATAGGATTCCCCTGAGAAATGTGGGGTCTAAACCCTAAGCTGGGATCCCCAGCCTAGAACACCAGAGCCCCAAAAGTACACAGATTAACAACTGGTGGCGAAAAGCAGCAGGGTTAGCTCGGCCAGAGACAGATGGCTAGAGACGCAAAGAGTCATTTAAAGGGCCAATGCACAAATTTTCATTCGCAGTCACTTACCCTGGGCTCTGGCAAAGGCAGGGCTGGAGTGGGCTGGAGACGCCTGGGGAGAGACTGGGGACAGAGCCTTTGGGAAGAAGGCTGAGAGAGTAGCCTCTGGGATCCCGGTGCTGAGTCATCCCCCATACCGCAGCAGCCATCCTGCTCAGGCAGACCACTCCCCTGAGCGGCAGCAGCCCAAGGGGAAACAATAGCTCCACCCCCAGCAGGGATTCCCTCGGCCCTACAGTGCTTAAGCCTGGCTGCTGAGTGCAGAGTGACTGGATTAACAATAGATCCCTGGAAGTCTCGAACAGGCTGCCTAAGGTCAGACAGGGTCAACATCTGACATCACCAGAGATAGATCTGGAAAGGAAAATCAACAGCACCTGTACAACAGCATAGACGATGTGGTGGGCGGAGTGCCCGAGGGATGACCCAACAACAATCCAAGCCCAATCACATCCGGAGAGCCAGATCAAAGAAACAGGTCCCAAAAGAAATTTAAAAAAATTTCAAACTATGTGAAGATGAATATACAATTTACCAAAATTTGTAGGAAGCAGCTAGGGTTGCTTACAGAGAAATATATAGCATTAGATGCATACATTGGAAAAGAAGAAAGATCTAAAGTCAATAATGTAAGCTTCCACCTTAGGAAATTAGAAGAGAAAATTAAACCTAAACAAGCAGAAGAGAAAAGTGGCGACTGTTCAATTCCGGCACTGAACTGTGCCTCTCTCCTTCACACATTTGTGGGGAGAACTAAAGGGAGGAGCTTTCTCACTCTGAGTTGAGGCAGTTCCCTGCTGCACCTGTGCACTGCCCACGCCCTGGCTCACACCACCTGTGGGAGGCACCGCCCCTTGCTTGTCCCAGGCTTTGGGAAACAGGCACCATGATGCTTCTCAGGGTTTTAGCAAGTGATAAGGTTTTGTTCTTTTTGCCTGGTTGCCAATTGCCCATCCCTACGCATTTTTCCCTAATAGGGGACAAGGGAGCTATAAAGGCAAATGACTTGTCAGAGCTCTAAGTTGACAAATCCGTTGTTTAACGAAGGAGCCAGAATAAATCTCACCCCTGTCAGAGCTTAGCCTGGGATAACCAACCAGCCCGCCAGTGTAGGCCCAATGACCTGAGGAAGGGCCAGTGTAATGAAGTGGTAAAACTTACAGAGACAGGAGGGGGATGGAAGGGTGGGCTGGGAGAACAAGGGCTCTGCCCCGGACTCTGGGAATTCAAGAGAAGTGGTCCACACTTCCTATAACTCTGTCTCTGACTGGGGACAGAGGAGTGGCAAGGGCCCCAATTCTACCCCTGGGGCACAATGAGGACTCTTACACAATGTTATGATTTCGGACTACCAGCTGAGAATCCAAGGGTCCCCCAAAGGAATGCCACGTGGATACAACAGTCAACCCCCGGAGAGCCTTCCGTCATCCTTACCCTTGTCGGATCAAGTCGTACTTGATGGTTGTAAAATCCTGAGGATCTGGGGAAGCCACACAGGTGTCCACGAAGAGCCTCAGGTGGCGATCGGGGCCGTGGAGTGTGGCCTCGAGGAAGACCTCTTTCCTCTGGTTGGCGTAGTACGGCCCCCTGCTCCCCTCCTGGGGGGACATGGGCAGCTCGAGGAATGATATGGACACGTCATAGCTGGCACCCTGCCGTGGGCTGTCTTCCCCGGGAACAATTTCAATTGCTGACGGGCCATCGACGGTGCAGGTGAACTTCAGCTGAGGCACCTTGTGCCGCACCACGATTCGGCCAGGGTGGCCCCGTACCCGGTGGCCTCGGATGGAGTTGGAGTAGCTGACCGAGCCGGAGCTTTCCTGGGAGGAAGAGAGGCGAGTCGGTGGCCAGCGCTCCTGGCTCCCTGACCGGCACCTTCCGTCACGAGCAGAGACCTCCTCCTCTGCTCAGCACCAGCTTGCTGCCAGCTTGCTGATGAGCTGCCAGCCGGGAGGCTTTGGGCTTGACCTCTGTGCTACCTATAATGCCATGATGGGGTGACCTTGCTCTTGGAGTTCAGGGTGCATGCAGGGAGTCCCCCAGTGGGGGAGCCTGGACTCCCTCTCTCCCTCCTGTGAGCACCAGGCTGTGGCGGTCTAAAGTGGGGTGTGAGGTCCACGCTGGCTGCTGAGTTCGTTCCTCCACATACTGCATTCCCTCAGTCCGAGGTGCTGTCAGACGAATGCACTGACCACCCCCCACTGGGGCGCTTATCCTTTCTTCTGGCTCCTCGTTGCTCTTGACCCCAGAGCAGTGCTGGCTCTGTGAGCAGCAGCCTGGCCCTGCTGACCTTCACCTTCAGCCTTGCTCCTTCCAGTCCAGCCTGACTTGAAGGGCGGAGGGGGCACTGAAGGCTGGTGAGGCTCTGGCGGCCCCCTTCCCACTGCCCCGTGTGTCGCCCAGAGACTCAGCCTGCCAGGGGCATATGTCCAAGGAATCCTCCTGGGTCTGTGTGACTCGGATCCTGGGGCGTTCTGCCCTGGAGCCCTCTGAGGACTGCTTAGATCATGTTTCTCACTGGTCTGCTTTCACAGACATTTCTTTCCCTCCTCACCCCGCCCCCTCCCCAGCTCCCATTGTGAAAATTTAGTACAACAACCCACTGTAGATGTTCTGTCCATGTACCTGTGCTTTACCCATAAAGAAAGGTTTCTTTTTATTTTCTTTTTGCCCTTAAGAACGAATATTTCTCCTACCCCTTGAAGTTGACATCGCCCTTGTTGAGAATGCACTGTTTAGAAGAAACGTCAACTCCACCACCACAGGGCCCTGCCCCTTCCCAATCTGACCTTGGGTTTCTCCCCGATGTTCACAGGCCCCCCTGGAGCCCTCCAAGCTTGCCGCTGCCCTGGGGCCTCTGCACCGGCCAACCCTCCACTTGGAGCGGTCCTGTTGGCCTTCCCCCAGCTCCACTCCTCCGTCAGGCCTCGGCGCCTTGGCTGCGCTATTAAAAGGGACCTTCCTTCCACCCCAAACCATCTTCCACTCCCTTCCTCGTTTTATCGGCTTAACCCCCTTCCCTGTAAAGGGCTCTCATCTGCATTTGTCCGGTTCCAACCTCCCTTTTCTCGAATGGCCCAGGGCCCTGTCAGTCTTGCGGGCGGCTGTGTCTTCAGCACCCGGAAGGTTGCTCATTCACTGACTCTGGAATCAGACGCAGGAGCTTTCTGTGGTGGGTGTCCCTGGGGGTGGCCCAGGGGGTGGCCCAGCACTGCCGTGAGCACACGAGGCTTGCTGAGGAAGCCGGGCCGGCCGGGGCCGGAGAGGCCTACTGAGGGTCCTCCCGGATGGCCCGGCACTTCCAGGGCTGCCCTCCTCCCGGACGCAAGGGGCTGCAAGCATGGCTCCCGGCAGACACTTCAGAGGTGAAAACTAAACTCCCAGAGCAAGAAGGATAAAAATGACCATGGCCTGCCTTGCTGAATAGACAAAATGTCAAGTATGGGACTCAACCATGTGAATGAAGTCAACCTCCACCAATGTCTTGTTTTCGGTGTGTGTGCCTAAACATGGATGCCAAAGAATGGACGAACAGCACGGGGATCTGCTTTGGGACAAGCTATGCAGTTAAATGCACTGCGAAAAATGATTTTGTGATCGCATACACTTCCTACATCTTTGGCATTCTTGTCTACTTAACTTCAGTGACATTGTTTTGTGAAATAAGCAGGTGGTTAAGGAAATTGAAGTAAACATATGCATTCCACAAGACATAAATGTTGGGAACCACCCTGCCCGGTTTCAGAAGCTATAGCCCCCCATGGCTAAGGCTGAGTGAGAGACCTTGGGACCATAAGCCACTGAGGAGACAAAGCTTATCTCCCTGGCAGGGGTGCCGCCTCTGCCCCCTTTACTTCACGCTGGTTGGCCCCAGGTGGATGACTGGTTAGCCAATGAGATTCCTCAAAGGAGGGATGACCTAAGACAGTCATGGTCATGAAGAGGCCCTCAGGGAAGGGCTTGGGGGGCTATAGAAAAAGGGGCTGATGGACCCTCATTCCTCAGCTTTGACATAGCCTGAGTCCTCATTCTGTCTGCAAGAAGTCTCCTAATCTCTTGGCTGCCTTACTGCCCCTCCCTGACTTAAGCCTGAAACAATGACAGAGGGCGGTGCAGCCCTGGGCTGGAAAGGGCAGGTTCCCTGGGGCGATCAGGCCTCAGAAAGAATACATAAACTCCTGTGAAACCTGCTTTGCTAAGCATGTCCTCAGTTTTCTGAGAAGGGCCCGAGCAGGAAATGAGTTTGTTCCCCAAGGTTTTATGGCCCTTCAGCTAACTGACTCTGACTCAGAATAAGCCCTCATAGTGCTTTGTGCGCTATCCATTGTTTGATCCTCACTGCCTGGCAGTGATTGATGAGCTTCACCTGTGTCCCTGTGCAAACTGAACCCAATAAAAGCCCGTTGAGGAAAAAGGTCCTGGCCCTTCTCCTTTGAGAGATCGGCCACCTTCCCTCCCCAAGCAGATCATGTCTTGGTAGACTTATTCTCATCTGGGGCGGACCGGGCGGCTCTGCAGGTGGAGCCTCCCACACATAAATGTCCTAGGTTCAGAAATATGGCGAGCTACCCAGTTGGAAACATAGCAGTCAGACAGACAGATCCTCTGTCCGCCCCACCCCCCACTGTGCCCAGCACCATGGCTTGCACGTGGTAGGTGTGCACTGGTACTGAATGAAGAAGCATGTGGGGAAAATGCATGGGCTTTGGGGCTAAGGGAATATCCCCCACCCACCCACCCACCCGTCCATCCATCAGTCCATCAGCGCTTAGCACGTTTCCTGTGAGTTCCAAATTCAGTATGTAGCCCAAATTTCCAAATGGAAGGAAACTTTCTGACAAATTAGTGGGCTCTTCCAGGTCTCACCAAACTCACAAATAAAGTCATGGCTTGTGCCTTTCCTCTGTCCCTACCCAGGTATTTAATAGGTGGTTGAATTGTCCAAACCTCTCTCCCTGGCCTCCATCCACAGCAGGGTACCACCACCTTGTCAGCTTCTCACCTGTTGGATGGTGCCACAGTGGCCATAGGGGATGCTGAAGATCAGGTAGCGCCCCGTGACTTGGGGGCGACAGAACTCATCATTTAAGTGAACGTCCCAGGAGGAGAAGCCCAGCCTCCGGAGGTAGCCTCGGTCAACGGTGACTCGGAAGAGGTGAGGCGAGCAGGAGAGCGTGGCTGCAGGAGAAGAAGGATGAAGAGACCCTCGCGGAGAGAACCTGATACACTGGATGTGTAGATCGGTGGGGTGGGGTGGGGTGGGGTGTGGGTGTATGTTTACTTTATAAAAGTACCAGCAGTTCCCTGGGTGGGCTCAGCTCTCATCCTCCCTCTCCCAATGTTGGACTTGACATTCATTGACTCTATTTATATACTCCTACCCCTTTTCCAAAGTCACACCACATCCATGGGGAATCCCACCCACGGCGTGCATGCCACGGGCTGCGAGTGAGACCCTCTTCTAAGGAGTTAAAGACAGCTCACTTGGCATGTTGAAAACCCCTGAGCCTGAAATGCATCTGTCTGGTTGGAAAAAGAGAGGGGAAGCCAAGGGTCGGGGCAGGTGCAAAGGGGCTTCTTCCCCAGCCTCCTAAAGCCCAGTGAGTGGGTGGAGATGCAGGAGGACTCGGTGGGGACACAGAAGCTAGTCTCCCCACGGTCCATTCTCTCTTCCCTGGGCGACTGCTGTCCTAGCTCCCCCTTTCCGCAGCCTCAGACCCTGGGAGAGCAGAAGACTTTACCGTGGTCCTTGGGCACCACAGAGTCGGCTCCACCTGGTGAGGGGAGAACGATGAGAGCAAACGTCAGCCGTGCGGCAGCACTGGCAGATGGAGGTGCAGCCAGCAGCAGGCACGAAACGCAGGGAAACGGGCTCACTTGATTCAGGCATTAAAGCCGAGGTACAGCAGCGTGAACGCACTCCAGGGCAATGCAAAAGGAAGGAGAGTTCGGGGCCTCCTGAAGGAGACGGACAGTGGGGGGCGGGGCGGGGGGGGGGGCGGCAGGGCGCGATTCTGGCACGTGTACAGCAGCATTGAGAACAGGGGTGTTACCCACAGGAAGATTTATTGCAGCAAGCGGATAGTTACTACAGGGCTTCGCAGGTTCCAAATGTTGTCGCATACATGAACTCTGGCTGGGGCACAGCAAGTGTGTGGCTACCAAAGGCCTCCCCAGCCCAGAAGCAGGGCGGGACAGTAACCTAGGGCCAGGGCCCAGGCCAGGAAGCATGGCTGGCCAGACTCACTCGACCCCTTTAGACACTCTTGGCTACAGACCACCGGCCCTTCGGTTGCTGTACCCGATGATAAGGAAACCCCGTGGTGTATAACCCAAGAATGGAAGATCAGTGATCATTGACAGTGGGGCCCCTGACAGCAGGAGGCAGGGCCAGAACCGTGAACAGGCCCAGCAAATGCGAGGACCTGGAAGATAAAGGCCCCACCACCCCACCCCGGGCAGACGGATCCTCCGTGGCCCCTGCCGGGCTCATGTTTGTCTCATGGGGCTCTGATCGCCTTTCTCTCTGGGCCCCATTTCTGTGCGGGACAGGAGTAACTCCTACATCCGAAGAAGCAATGGCAATGACTTCTTTCCCTTGTTTACCGATTGAAAAGAAAACCCTAAGAACGGAATGGATAAGGTGAGCTGAGACTTGTGCACCAAATCTTAGACTTCCACAACTCGCTGAGATTTTGTGGGTGAATCTAAGACAGATGATATAAGGAAGTACTACCCCACACAGAAGGGGGGTCAACCCGTGGGGGTCAGAGTGACAGGACAGATATTGGGAGAGAATGAAAGCATTTCAGGAAAGGGGTAGGGATGCAAAGGACACGGGGGACGTCAGGCCATGGTGGGGTGCTGACTTCTGAGGGCCAGGGCCAGGCAATGAAGGGACTCCATCCAGGACCATGCCCTGGATGGCCTTGAGATTGCAAGAGGGACTTGGATAGATTGTGTTCTCACGGCAGCACCAAGTTCTATGTCGCTTTATGCCCCTGCACTTCCTTTGGCCCCATGATCTTTCCCCCCTGGTTCGGAACAAATATGCTCTGAATTGCAACGGGACAAAACTGACTCATAAGGTCCCAGGGCTGTGTGATGAAAACATTCACCAAAATGGTGGTGTGGCAAATTACGCTCTTGGGATCCAGAATCTGGCGCCTCGGCCAGCCTTAGGTGTCTCAGGGCGGTGAGTCTGGCCTTGGGAACGCTGGAGAGGAAGGAAGCGGCGGGGCCGGGGGCAGGTACCTGCGCAGACCGCGCCCGCGTCCTCCCTGTGCCGGCAGTTGTGTCGAGCCCAGCCCGAGTGGGCGCAGCGGTCCAGCGCGTCCTCGGTGCCCGCGCAGCGCACGTCGTCCAGCAGGATGGGCCCCGAGCCCGGGCCGAAGTGGCAGCGCCCAGGGGCGCTGAGCGCGCGGCCGCAGCCCAGCAGGCGGCACACGACGCGGGCGTTCCTGATGTTCCAGTGGTCGTCGCATACCGTGCCCCACACGCCCTGGTTCCAGACCTCCACCCGGCCCTCGCAGCGGCTGCGCCCGCCTGCCAGGCGCAGGCGCGGGTCTGCGGGAGGCAAGAGCGCGAGTCAGGTGGGGAGGCGGGGTGGGCGGGTTCCTATCGCCGGATGCATCTCGGGTCCCTTGTCATTTGCAGTAGAAAAACACTGGGATGAATTCCATGTCTGCTTCTCTCTCTCTCTCTCTCTCTCTCTCTCTCTCTCTCTCTCTCCTTCTCTCTCTCTCTCCTCTCTCTCTCTCCTTCTCTCTCCCCCCCCCCCAAACATAAAACCTTAACTGAAATCATCAAGGAATAAGTATAATTGGACAGCATAACTTTCCAGATACCCCAAAATTCAATCTTTAAACAAAAACATTAAATACCAAAGGAAAACAAAAGAGGCAAAACCCTAAATCTTTGGAAGACAGTTATTCTAAAATGAGACACGGCTCTGACTCCTCGAATAAGATCTATCCAAAGAAATTTCTTTTACTCTCGATGAACAGAAGCCAACATTCTGACTGTAAAAATTCTATTATGGGTACCTGTTTCCAGTTATATGTCCTGGGGATGAAATGTACAGCATGGTGAGTATAGTTTATTGTGTAAACGGTTACATGTTGTGTTGTATTTTATATTTGAAAGTTGCTATGAGAATAGATCTTAAACATTCTCATCATAAAAACAAAGTTTTGTAACTATGTATGGTGATCAACGTTAACTAGATTATTTTGGTGATTATTTTGCAATATACACAAATATTGAATCATTATACTGTACACCTGAAACTAATATAATGTCATATCTGAATAATTTTTAAAAAACCTATATTATGTGCCCTGGCTGGTGTAGCTCAGTGGATTGAGCTCCGGCTATGAACCAAAGTGTCGCAGGTTCGATTCCCAGTCAGGGCACATGCCTGGGTTGCAGGCCACGGTCCCCAGCAACCGCACATTGATATTTTTCTTTCTTTCTCTCTTTCTCCCGCCTTCCCTCTCTAAAAATAAATAAATAAAATCTTTAAAAAAACCCTATATTATGTAACATAGCCATTCAGGTAAATTATAACACATGTCTGCAGAAAGACTTGTACATAGCAGAAGTCTCAACAAGAGACAAAAACCGGGAACAATCCAAGCGTCCATCTGCAGGAGAATGCATAAATAAATCGTGGTGTGCCCACCCAACGGAATATTACGGAGCAGGAAGAGGAACAAGTTGCTGACTGTGGAACCACGTGGACAAATCTCGAAAACAACTTGTTGAGCAAAAGAATTCAGACATGAAAGAGCACATATTATTTGACTCCACCTCCATGAGGTTCTAGAAAAACAAGTCTAAACTGCAGAGACAGGATGCAGATCAGGGGTCACCTGGAGCCGGGGGGAGCGGGACAGGTTTACTGCAAAGCGGCTTGAAGGAACTTTCTAAGGGGATGAACATGCTTGGATCTCGATAACGGTGCTGGGTAAACTGTTACACACACTAGACAAAGCTCATGGATGTGTGTGCTTTCCTGCATATACCTATGCTTCACTAAAGTGTTTTTTAAAAGTAAAAATAATTAAAAAACTATATTATGTTGGTGGTGCCACATCCCCAGACACGTGTCAAATGATTTGTCTTCACATAAATTGGTTGCAAGTGACTATTTCTCAATTTCCTGCTATGCTCGGTGCACGGGAGGGGCTCAGTGGGTGCTAATAAACCCCCCTGGCTTCGGTTCCTCTGAGGCTGCAACTGCCTCGTCTCAGGTGGTTGCTTTCTCCTCATTGAATTCGTTGCTGTGTTTTGGAAGCAAAACAATCATGCTTGTCTGAACTATGGATGAAAGCAAGCATCTCCTGAAGGAGGCCCCCAGGGGTGAATTCGGGCTTTCTAACCCACCAAGGTGTTGGTGTGTGCTCATAAAAGCTTCCTGGAAAGAGTAGGGAATTTGAATGAATAGTAGATATGATCTTAACAGTACTAATAACGATATCATTTTAATGTTTAGAAACAAACAAAAATTACCAGGTAAAGGGACCATTTCTTCACCAACTGACGTTGTAACTGTAAAAAAGAAAAACTAAGTTTAAAAAGGCATAACCTCAAAGTCACGTATTTATAGTCAAAGCTGAGACAGGCATTGTCTCTCAGTTTGGATACGAACACTCTGTGTAAGTCTCTTCTTTGGTTTGGGGACAGAAATACTGCCCGTGACACTTTATTTTCTTGGTATCAAAATGTAACAAGTGGTAACGTATCCTGTTTATTCTCCAAAAATAAAATAATGTATTAAATGGTCAGAGAACAAGCATTATACATATACTGAATGTTTGAAAGGAAGAATACAAAAGCATTAGATTTTATGGGAAAATTTTTTACAGGCTATGAAGATTAAGTGAAGAAAATCAACACAGATTCCTCAGAAAAAAAATTTTAGAGAGAAAGATCATGTCGGAGAGGTGGAATTCCATGTGCAAACATACGGAGGGGAGCAAGGTAGAAAAAGTAACAGTGGATTTTAGGATAGAGTAGGATTGTATGAATTACTGAAAACTAAGGGTTAATCCAGTGGCAGGCATAAGGTCATTACCAGGTGATGGTGTCAGTTCTGTTGAAATCAGATCTGTGGGTGCAAAAAAAGTGTTTTTTTTAGTGAAAGAAAGCTTTAAAACTTGGCTTCATTGAAATTTTACAGCATAGAATGCAAGTTTATAAAAACGTGTCTGTTCCAGGAGCTGTAGGCAATAGGGTCCACCCTGCTTGTTTATCTTGTGGATTTACACACGGGGGGGTGGGGGGCGTGGAATGGTGTGTGAGCAGTTGATATTTTGCAAGGCAGGTTAACAACTGTTCTCCTTTTGAGCATCTCCAATGTGTCCTCTGATTCACATCTCTAATCCCTACAGTGACAGTGCCGGGTTTAATCACTGTTTCAGAGATGGGGAACCGGAGACTCCCGGGCTTGTGCAACATGTCCAGGTCACCTACAGTTCACACTCACGACGTCCCGGAGCTCACGCCCTTTCCGTGCCTTTCAGAAGCATGAGACATGGGAGATGCATTCACTCTGGGCTCAGCCGGGTGTGCAGGGGACAGCCACCCATCCGTCCTTACACCCCAAGAGGCGCGTCCTGCACAAACAGGGCTGGCTGACTTTGGCTGTTGTGCTTTCACAGAAGGAGCAAACGTGTGAGTGCTACCTGTCTGTGTGGGAAGCAGTCACCGTCAGCCAGGTCTAGGAAGAAAACTCAAGAGCCAGTGAGAATGACAAGCGAAGGAACCTTCTGCCCCAAGTAGAGTCATGTTGGTGGCAGGGAAAGAAGGAAGGGATGAGGAGGAGGATGAAGGGGGTGAAGTGGGAAGGAAGGGAGGAAGGAGGGAGGAAGTAGAGGATGAAGCAAGTGAGAGAGGAAGGAAGTGGGGGGGAGGGAGGGAGAAAGGTAGGAAGAAAGAAAGCCAGTACTTAAATATAACTGAAAAGAAGTCCTAACCTTTGATTTCATTGAGTTTTACCCCAAATGTCTTCACGGTAACCAGGACTTGAAAAGAAAGAAACAAAACAGAGGAAAGCAGCAGGTCTTGCTATGAAGGGATCAGGGTCGCAGGGATCCGGGGGAATCCGCAGATGGATGCACCAGCAAAGCCGGAGAGCAGATGGGACCTTGCGTGCGAACCAGGAGCCCAAGCCTTGCCTTGCTCTAGCTCTGTGGTGACTATGGACCCAACTGTGTCCCCTCGAAATTCATATGTTGAAGCCCTAGCCCCCAGTGTGGCTGCACTTGGAGATGGGGCCTCTAAGGAAGAAATTAAGGTTCACTTGGTGAACCTTAGGCTTGGTGTTCTTGTAACAGACGCCGAGCATGCTCTCTTTCTCTCTCTCTCGGCCCTGTGGACACACAGAGAGAAGGTGGCTGTGTCTAGCCCAAGAGAGGAGCCCGCACCGGACCTCAGCCCTGCTGCCACCTCGATCTTGGACTTCCAGTCTTAAGCACCATGAGAAAATAAATTTCTGTTGTGTAAGCCACGTGGTCTGCGGTTCTTAGTTATAGCAGTCCTAGCTGACTAAGCCTCTTCCTTCTTTGGGCCTCATTTTCCTCCAAAACAGGGTGAGTGCCCAGTGTCTTCACTCCCTGAACGGGCATCACCTGGCAGCCCGTGGGAAATGCAGAATCAGGCTCCGTCCAGAGCCACTGAGTCAGCACCTGAGTTTTCACAAGTTCTCCAGGCCGCTGACTTGCACGTTGACATTTGAGAACAGCTGGGGCAGGCCACCTCTAGGGTCTCCTCCAGGAACACATTACCTGAGGGGTAGTCCTCTTCAGCAGAGGTCAAAGGCACGTCTGTGTAGGAACAGAGGAGGGGACAATTAAAAAGGAGAGAAAGGACACTTCCGTGAGTCTTTTCATGGAGGTTTACTTTGGGGTCAAAATGGTCATGGAGGGGGTTCATTTTCTAAACAGAACACACCATTTTATCCTATTGATCCTGGCCCTGCATCTGCCTTTATTCAGAATTGTGACCAGTGTGGGGGGGGGGGGCGCACCCTGGAACCTGCCCAACCTCTCCTCCCACCCCCTGGGGGACGGGAAGGGTTTCCTGGCTCTGGTGTGTACACCTGCCGGGCTGGGGCTTCTCAGGGACCCACTCAGCAGGGCCGCTGCAAGGAGCAAAGAACATACCTGGTGAGGAAGACACTTCGCCTGCAGTGGGAGCTGTATCTGCAAACCAAGAAGAACCGAGCTCAAAGATCAGTGAAAAAAAAAAAAGAAATACTTTTTTTGAACAACGGTGTGGTAGAAAACAGAAGGGTAGAAAACAATGGGCAGAGGTGACACTGTGATAACCCGCCTCTCCAGTGTGCGCGCTGGGCGTGCCTGGAGGCCCACGCACCACCTGCCGCGCAGGTGAGGGGTGGCCCCGGCCCTCTCCCGCCTCCCCTGGGCACGTCCGGTTCAGGCCGGGGCCACAAGCGGGAGGCCTTCCCTAAAAGAGGGGCCAGTCTGTGTCTCTGGACGAGTAAAGAGAACAAACATGAAGCTTCATTTCTGGCCCAGGATGCTGGGACTTCCGCCGACGCTGGGGTTTATACTGTAGGCAGAATATCGGGCACCTATGCTTATTTGTTAAACAGAAGGAGGAAGAGTCGCTCACATTCAACTCGAGACAGGTAACAGCAGGACGCATCACCTGAGGGGTAGTCCTCTTCAGCGGAGGTCGAAGGCACGTCTGTGTAGGAACAGAGGAGGGGACAATTAAAGATGAGAGGAAGGACACTTCTGTGAGTCTTTTCACGGAGGTTTACTTTGGGGTCAAAATGGTCATTCGCTGGGTTCATTTTCTAAACAGAACACGCCATTTTATCCTATTGATCCTGGCCCTGCATCTGCCTTTATTCAGAATTGTGACCAGTGTGGGGGGGGGGGCGCACCCTGGAACCTGCCCAACCTCTCCTCCCACCCCCTGGGGGACGGGAAGGGTTTCCTGGCTCTGGTGTGTACACCTGCCGGGCTGGGGCTTCTCAGGGACCCACTCAGCAGGGCCGCTGCAAGGAGCAAAGAACATACCTGGTGAGGAAGACACTTCGCCTGCAGTGGGAGCTGTATCTGCAAACCAAGAAGAACCGAGCTCAAAGATCAGTGAAAAAAAGAAGGAATACTTTTTTTGAACAACGGTGTGGTAGAAAACAGAAGGGTAGAAAACAATGGGCAGAGGCAACGCTGTGATAACCCGCCTCTCCAGTGTGCGCGCAGGGCGTGCCTGGAGGCCCACGCACCACCTGCCGCGCAGGTGAGGGGTGGCCCCGGCCCTCTCCCGCCTCCCCTGGGCACGTCCGGTTCAGGCCGGGGCCACAAGCGGGAGGCCTTCCCTAAAAGAGGGGCCAGTCTGTGTCTCTGGACGAGTAAAGAGAACAAACATGAAGCTTCATTTCTGGCCCAGGATGCTGGGACTTCCGCCGACATTGGGGTTTATACTGTAGGCAGAATATCGGGCACCTATGCTTATTTGTTAAACAGAAGGAGGAAGAGTCGCTCACATTCAACTCGAGACAGGTAACAGCAGGACGCATTACCTGAGGGGTAGTCCTCTTCCGCGGAGGTCGAAGGCACGTCTGTGTAGGAACAGAGGAGGGGACAATTAAAAAGGAGAGGAAGGACACTTCCATGAGTCTTTTCATGGAGGTTTACTTTGGGGTCAAAATGGTCATTTGGTGGGTTCCTTTTCTAAACAGAACATGGCAAGTGAGAAGCTGGCCTCATTAACGGAAACATTGCAAGGAGAGGGTCTTTACCAGATGAAGAGGTGACTCCTGCTGAGACTGCAGACGTGTCTATAGGAAAAGAGGAAAGGACACAAATACCAGCGGAGAGGACGGCTGGGTTTCTGTTGTTACTGAGCCTGTGTGGGGACGAGATGTCCAGGAACAGCCTAGTCTGATGGGTGGAACGGCAAGAAGAGTCCCTTATGGGACAGCAGACAGTATCTTACCTGCTGTGGATGTCGGAGCGGTTGAGATCGAAGCTGTAAGGAACAAAAATACCAAGACAGCAATGAGACAGCCGTATCGGGTGCATATATTTCTATGAGACACACGAGATGTGAAGATGGCTATCAGAGATCCATGTGACTGGCCTGACTTATTTTTCTGCCTTCCAGACGGGGGTCTACAGCAGATCCCTCACCGTCCCTGGGCTACCCCTCCACTCCTGGGTCTCCATGCTGCCCTTTGCTTCTCCCCTTGGAGATCAGGATGATATGCTCAGGGGACAGTCACCATTGATCCAAGTTCCCATGCTGTATGGGGACAGTCTAAGAGAGGTTCTGTAAATGGGGGACTTGCTGTCCCTGGTCCTTCCCTCATCCAGGAAGGGGTCAGCTCTGCACACCGGAACTTCCCCCAGGTGGGCTGTCCCAAGATCTAGACTGAGGGCGAGGAGGGGGTGGGGGTCCATTTGCCCCACAACCTGTCCTTATCAGTCATAAAGGCCACATTTTGTGTTGACTATCAAGTTTGACTTCTTCATTGCTCTAGCACCTGCCGGAGGGGAGAGCACCCTCTTTACGATCCTTCCCCAGGTACACCCCCAACACCATATTGGTGAAATTCTTAAATCCGGAGACACATTGGGGACTCCTCGGATGATGGCAACCAGCATCTGTTAGCATTTACTGCTGTTGCCGGTGTGGCTCTGCTGTGTGGCCACCCCGTCCCCAGTTTGCTGCCTCACGTGATACTCAGCCAGGAGGGAGACCAGAAACCCAACTGTTGGGCACATAAGAAAGTGAGAGTTTGAATCCTCTGTTTCACTGAGCGAAGGGACATAAATGGTGGAGGAGCTGGGTCCAGCACCCAAAAGACCTGGGTTCTTGTCTCTGCTCTTTGTGTAGCGAAGCAGGTGACCTTGGGCAAGTCCCGTTTTTTTTTTTTTAGCATCTCCCAGCTGCTGCACCTGAGGGGCTAGTTCATGGGCCAGCAGCATCTATATCACCTGGTTAGAAATGCAGACTCCCAGGCCCACCCCAGACTGACTGAGTCAGAATGTGCATTTTAACAAGCCCTCCAAGTGACTCGCACGCGCACCAAAGTTTGAGAAGCATCAGGCATCCAAATGGAGACGCCTCCAGGCCCAGACATAACTGGTGGGGCCAGGAGGGAGCTGGACGGAGCGCAACCGTGTGAAGGGGGCCTGTCCCTGCTGAGCCTAGGCAATTGGTGCTCTGCCAGATTTCAAGCTAATGTTACCCATCCTCTGGTTTTTCCATCAGAGCTTGACATCTGGACTTTTATAGGAAATCTCCCTTTAAAAAATGTGATCTTAAAAAAAACTGCATAGGAAAAGTCTGTAATCGGAACGTAAACCCATGCATGGGTCAAAATTGGCCCTCAGCTGCCTGTTTGTGACTTCTGGGCTGAACGGTCTCTAATGTTTCTTTGAACTCTCAGAAAATTGTTACACCGTGATGGTGCCATGTTGAACTTGTCCTTGCCTAAGAGATCTGGAGGCCGGTTTTTCACGGACCCAACCACAAGAGAAGTGTGTTTGCTGTCCGGTTTTTCTTAGAGGTCAGTTTCTACCAAGCCTGGCAGAAAAACCTGGGATTTTTGGAAATAAGGACCATGGGATACTTTCATAGCTGTTTACAGCTCAGAGAAAATGTAAGTTGAATTGCGATGATATTTCTCCAACTTTCTCAGCCATGTGTTGATCAACTCAAGCCTTGGAGTGAACCCCAGAGTGTGCAGAAGAGGGAAGTTCACAGAAGGACACATTAGAGAGCCAGGCAGGTCTTGGCAGCCGCGCACACATCCCTCAGGAACGTGACCAGGTGCCCACGACGGTGAGCGTGCCCAAGTGTGTGCCACCCCATCCCCGGGACAAGGTTCATCCTCCTGTTCTCAGATGAAAATGGAGAGGCTCTGAATGGTAAGGGGACTTCCCCACTGCCACCCTATTGGTCAAGGGTGGAGCCAGAACACAATCCCAGGGTCTCTGGCTGCAAACCCTGTGATGCTCCCTTTCCATGGAAAAGGTTTCAGTGGTCGGAGAAGTTTGAGAGGCGCTGGGCTAAGTCAGGTTAAAGAAAGATCCCCAACCACAGGACTTGTCAGAGACTTTAACGTGCCGACCGACTGAATCTTCAAGAAAGGGACGTGGTATTTCCCCAACTATTTGGCCATGAAGGTTCTTTCAAGTTTGCGTGGATTGGTGGATTTGACTGGGAAACACGCACGGGAGATGTGGTACTCTGTTGTTTTCTGGAAATGTTCATTAAAGGGATAATGCTGCCCAAGATGCCCGGAGTCCCGTGACTGTTTCAAGAAATGAGCTCACTAAGTCCCCAGGGTGTGGACACTGCGGGGGACGTGAAGGAAGCTCATTGCACACCATGTTGATTTCAGAGACCCGCTGGTACACAAGGCGGGGCACGGCAAACTGGGCACCCCGCGTCCTGTGTACGAACGGTGCGCAACCACTGTCCGTTCAACTTACTGTCTCATGCAGTGACTGTACGAGACCCTTACATTGGTTTGATAGGAGCTTGACATTTAGTTTCACATGAGGTATAAGCTCCAACCCTGACCACGCGCAAGGCAAACTATACATACGTGATGCACACAAGCAAGAAAGAAAATAAAATTACCAGGTGAGGTGGCCGTTCCTGTGGTTGAGGCTGAAATTGTCAAACAGACAGAAACTAAAATAAGACAAAATCCAAACAAGAACCCCACCCACAAATAGGACATTTAGAAGATCTTTTTTAATTTAAAAATATATGCTAAAATGAGATAAACGTGACTTCTGAATGTGAAACTGAACATAAGGCAGGCTCCTCGGGTGAGACTGGAACAGGGGGGAGGAAGCAGGAAGCGAGGAGCACTGACGGGTCGGAGATCAGCACACCCCTCCCCCGGCGGTCTCGGGGAGACCAAGGGTGAGTACCTGAGCAGACGGCGCCGGCGTCCTCGTGGTGGCCGCAGTTGTGGACGGACAAGCCCCGATGCTGACACTGGCCCAGCGTGGTCTCGTCGCCCCGGCACTGCAAGTCATCCAGGAGGATGTGCCCCGTGCCCGCCCCAAAGCGGCCGCTCCCCGGGGCGCCGACGCTCTCCCCGCAGCCCAGCTGCTGGCACACCACGCGGGCCGCGTGGATGTCCCAGAGGTCATCGCACACTGTCCCCCACGTGCCATTGTGGTAGACTTCCACGCGTCCTTCACAGCGGTTGCTCCCGCCCACCAGCCTGATCATGGACAAGTCTGAGAGAGAGAGAGAGAGAGAGAGAGAGAGAGACTCAGGGTTCTTACTGGAATGCGATCAGCCATTCTGACAAGTCATCTCCAGGGGGACTGTTCTTAACTCCTATTGTCTAGCGTCTCCTTTTTCTAGGCCCCACAGGAAGGAGTCAAGCAAGTGCTCATCAGCACAGTGACTGGCTTTTCCAGACCATTTCCTATTACCCGTACTTTGTTCCACATTGCCACCCTCGGATATGGTAAATGCGGGGAGAAGCAAAATGTCATTTTGGAGCCAGGTCATCCGATTGCTGAGCAACAACATCAGAACGTATCCGACTCAAACTTTTTGTTATTTCCTTTAGGACAAACTGGTCCGTTGGCCCAGGGTCAAAGTCGAGAAATCTGGGGGGCACCAGGGACCAGACAAGCGGCCGTATGACCTGGTAACTGTGCCTCTGCGCTGGCCCTGTGTACCCTCAGTCCTGGGCAGGCGTGCATCGGGGGGTGGGCACCCTGACATCGCTGGCTATAACCTCGGGGAGCCTGCTAGATGCGCTCGGCAGCCAGGACCCCGGGACCGAGACGAAGGATTACCGTCTGCATCTGCAGGAGCTGTTTCTGCCGGTTCTGGGGCGACATCGGCAGCTAAAAGAGAAAGCCCGAGGCATTGATGTGAGTGGATTTAGCACGCGCGTGAGCACAGCCGTGTGGGCCCCCGAGTCACACTTGTGCCATGCGGTTTTGAGGACACTCTGGCTAAGGCGGCTCTGTCACAGGCACGGTGGCGTCTCTAAGGCCCGAGTCCAAACCAGCTAGTGTCTCTGAGCCACTTTCCCTGCCCTGGGCGAGACGCTGGCTTTCGGACACTAACTGGGAGCACCCATCGGGTTTTTCCGGGGAGGAGCCCCTTGGGAGATGTGGGGCTACAAAACAGACAGATGAGCATTTGGTGCCATTTAATCCAGGGTTTTCATCAGGAGGCACCACGACTCGTTGGGGACGTCCAGCACCCACTTTTCAGATCAAAAAAACTACGGAACCATACAGTGCGGTAGAAATGTCTGAAAGGCCAAAGAGGCCCCTCTTGGGCCCTCTTTGCCAGCACTAGCTAGCGCTCTCTCGAGTCTGTCAGGCATAATGCACGGTTGTTTCTCTGAGCCGCTATTCTCAGGACAGGAGAGACTGCTAGAAGCACCCCCCATGCAGGTGTTTTAAAAGTTTTAAAATGTACACAAACAACATGGCAGACCGGAGTGCCGGGACCCCCAGCCCAGTGAAAACAGCAGAACAAACTGAAGCCTGCACCAGCGGCCCCAAGCCTCCCGACTTACAGCTCATTGCCGTGACTACCCAGCTGCCTCCCCCTCCCCCTTTATCCCCCAATAAAAACTCACAGCCCCAACTTTTCGCTGCTATAGGCACATGTCTCTGCACCAGCCCTTTCCCTCTCTTGGGAGAGTAAAAATAAAACTTTGCTCTCTGCATGTTTTCTCTTTGTGAATTGTTTCACAGCCCGCTTCACCGGCCCCCCTAATTCACGACTTCCTGTCATCCAGGAAGATGGGGCCAGAGCTACTACCAAACAAATTGCTCCTTGGGGCCTCCAGGACCCCCCACAGCCCAGCTGCTGGTACAACCCCCTGGGTGGCAGACAGGCCCCAGAGGTTGCCTCACATGGTCCCCCAGGTGCCACTGTGGTGGATCACCACGTGGCCCTCACACCTGCTGCGCCCCACCGCCAGCCTCACAGTGGGCACATCTGTAGGTGCCAAGAGCCACATCGGCTTGAGAAGGTTCCCTCGCCTCTTAAACTGGACAATGTTTTTGGTGACAGAATTCTACCCCATCTGCGGGTTGCTGACCCAGCTGCCTAGGTCCCCAGGGAACTGATATGCAGAGGAGACCAGATGGCTGCTTTGGCATCTGAAGTTTAGCACGAACTACAGTGCTTCTCCTCGCTGGGCAGTTTTTCTACGGGAATCCAGGCCACAGGTCGGCTTCATAGAGACGTACACACATGAAAATCACCTTCTGCTTTCATCCTCTTCGGGGGAACCATTTTTTATGTTGCTTCTCTCAAAACTCAGAATAATTCAGCTGCACGTCTGCGTTGCAGACTTGGCATTTCTAACCCGGGTCTCCACAGACTATTATGAAGTTGTCAGGACAACATTCATTTCACTTTACTTTGCTTGCATTTCAAAATTATAAAGTGTTTGTTGGAGGGTGACGGAACAGCTGGAGACTGGAAGGGCAAGCAGAGGGAGAGACGGTGCTGCTGTTGCCGGAAGGTAAGGGATGGGCCAAGCGAAACTGCCCCCTGAACCAAAAGCAGCCGAAGGTGATTCTCAGATTCAGAGCTCCAGGGATGGGGGCCGGTTCAAGGGGCCCCCCTGAGAAGGGCCCAGAACAGCCCGGCCAGGGCCAGGGCCTCAATACAAGCCTTCCAAGGAGGCTGCAGGGGCAGGGGGTGAGCTGACTCTCCTCGAAAGGGAGAATCCACAGGAGGAGGCCCCCACCACTGCCAGCTCGCCCCTAATGAGCACACGGCTATTGCACGCAGCACCAGGGCCACAAAAATAGCATTGGCAGGACCCAGCCCAAGGAAGACGGTTTCAGAGAGTCTTGAAAAATAATGGAAAAAGTACCTGGTGGGTGGGAACCATGTGGCTGCTCCCCAGGCGGTGAGGGAGCTGTAGCGGTAAGAAGAGAAGCCGTCATCATGAGCACATTGCAAACAAACAGGGAAGTTTCACACTCATCTCAAACACCATCGAAATCACACGCAGGAGCTGGCCTTTAAAAACCTCCATCTGATTGCTCATCAAACGGTTAACAGCTAAAGTGTGATGGTGGCACACACTGTTCTGATTAAGAAAATAAAATAAATAAAATCGACGTTGGGATTGTGCAGATGCGGCCCAGAGGCCTGGGTCATGTGGCCAGAACCAGCGTTCAGCATCTTGGGTCCCAGGCGAGGCTGCCCCAGGCCCACCGGCCCCAGGCCCATCTGCTCGCTCTGCCCTGCCTCAGCCTCTGGCGCATGCACAACCACTTGGGGTCAAGAGCGGGGATCTCGGGGTCCTGCCGAAGTGCAGATCTTCTATGTGCAGGGATGACCCACGGACCTGTGAGCGCTCAGGACAGAAAGAGCAGGGCCCTGCGAGACTCGGGAACGGCCCTGGGTCTTCACCTTCTGGAAGGGCGGAAGGGTCTGGGGGTCGGGGCATGGTCACGGGCAGTGGAGGCTGGCAAGGCAGACAGACTCTGCACTAGATGGAGAGCCAGCCGTCAGTTAGCCATTCTTCTATCCCAGTTTCTTCTTTCCTCTCCCTTTCCAACCACAGATTTTCTGGGTGAACCCAGACATTATGAACCCTTCCCTCAGCGTGGCCTTGCGTGCGCCTGAGTGTGTGGAGGAGCTCTGTTCCCGTGGGGACACCTCCTCCCACAGAAATGCTGAAGGCTCTCTGAGCCAGAACCCACAGTGGGAAGGCACGGAAGAGAAGGGAAGATTACCTGTGGGCGTGGGCACCTCTGTTGGCTTTGGGAAATGCGCTAAGGGTGGAGAGAAAGGGGAGAGCAGCAAGTTACGCAAGATCTCAGATGTCAAACATGTTGAACTCTCAATCACCTGTCGGTGGGCTCTCTGCCTTGGGAATCGGTTACAGTTTCTGAGTTTAAATTGGTCCGCCCCCCAAGGCCTTTCTCTGTGGGGAGCACTCCCTCCAGCACCCCTGCTTGCATGCCCACAGCCAAGTGATACAAGCTCAAGAAAAGCAAAGCACGGTGGTTGCTCGATAGTTTTAAAAAACGGATGTGTTTTCAAGTCAAGACAGCATCCTCTGGGGATCACTGCTACTTAGCATAACCTCCTCCAGTGCCTCCTTCAAAGGTTTGGGGTCACTCCCTTCTTCCCCAACCCTCCTCTGCATACTGTATTTTCTCTTAAGGACCTGCCACGGGAAAGCTGCCGAAAGGTGACAACTGCTGGCCAATCGTGGAGTCAGGGAAACACGAAACAATGGTGCTTTCACCCCTTCATCCTTTGCAGTTCCGTCAAGGGGAGGGCAGTGGACAGAGATCAGTGCCTGGCTGCCACCCAGCCAGCCCCACGTGGCGCACTGCCCTCCCACCTCGATCCCGGTTTCTTCTCTCCAGGGAGACCCGCAGAACCCCACCGGCCTCAGGAAGCGAAAGCTATGCACCTCCTCATCCGCATCCAGAGGAGGAAACCGAGGCCTTGGGTGACTCTGACACTCACTCAGGTCCCCCAGCTAGTAAACAATGAAGCCAGGATGACATACCCAGGGCATTCGGCCCCTAAGCCACTCCCCTCACATGCACTTGGTCACAGCAAGGCACAGACAACAAGTTGAGAACAAGCGAAGTTACCTGGAGCCGGGGGACTCCCCGCGGCGGGAGGTGTTGAGGAAGGCAGGGCGGCTGTGAGGAACAAACCGAAAGGTGAGGCAGCTCACGCCCCTTCATTCTTCTCGAATCCAAGAGGTCGACTTGCCTATTGGATCATGAGGGCCGTGGCTGGGGTGGCTCAAGAGGGCCCTGTCTTGTGTGGGGAGAAGCTGCACCCCATCTGGGGATCTAAGAGTTGCCCGGAGTTGCCGTGGTCACAGCCACCAGATGGCATTGCTTTTGTTTCTGTTCTGCCATCTGACACCTGACACTGCAATGTCATTTTGGGATTTTGTTTTCTTTTTTGGGGGGGGGCCGGGGCGAACTATGGTCACAGTCATGGTCATCTAGTGAGGAGCATCTATCTTGCTGGTGGCTTTGGGTTTGTCATTTTCCCTGGGTGTGTGTCTCTTGCCTCCCAGAGTACATGGTGTTCCCAGGGCAGAGCCACGGTGTCTCGAGGACAAGCACCAGCACCTGCAGCACCAGCACCTGCACCTGCACCAGCACCTGCACCTGCAGCACCTGCACCTGCACCAGCAGGGAGCTGGAGGGAGTGGGCGTGGACTTGGGCGTGGACTTGGGCCCGGAGCTCCAGGGCCCAGGAGGAAGGGACTCAGAACTTCTGCCTGTGACCTTTCCCCCTCCCCTGACCCTCCACCCTTTCCCTCACCCCTGACCCCCCACCCATCGCCCTGCCCTGGGCCCTGCTTCCAAACCTCCCTGCTCTCTAGGCCCCGCCTCCCGGTCCTGTCTTCTGACGTCACACTCGGTGTGACAGACATTGGCATGATGTCACACTCGGCACGACTTCAGCTCCTGCTTTGCTCAGGACACTGATTCTGCCCCTAGACTTCTCTCCTTTCCTCCCAGAACCTTCCAGTAGCCCACCTCCTGCTTGCCCTTCCTCCTGTCACTGCGGCCAGGCCTATGGTAAGCCAGTTTGTCTCCTCCTAGTCACACCTAGAAGGATATGGAAATAGGCGGGGGGGGGGGCTCTCGACTCCAACCGCTGAACTTATTTGCAGAAACTCAGCGGGGTCGGGGGTTGAACCACAGGGACGGTTCCCAGAGGCCTGACTCCTGACTGGTGGAGGGAGATTATTCCAGGTGGTACATTTTCTGTCTTAAGAGTTACATATTTATTGTACTAAAATTAAAAGATTCACATTTGGTTTATTCTAGTTAAGGATATTTTCAGATACACATGGTATGAATCGATTAGATAAGCTCGTGCACTGTATTTTCTCACCCAAGGGCATGCTCACTAACTTTAGAGAGAGGGGAAGGGAGAGAGAGGGGGAAACACCGATGTGAGGGAGGGACGTCGACCAGTTGCCTCTCGTACGTGCGTGCCCCAGCAGGATGGAACCCACAGCTTAGGCATTGCCCTGAACCGGAAAATGAACCGGAAACAAGCTCCTGACCTTTCAGTTAGCAGGACGATGCTCCAACCCAGCCACACCAGCCAGGGCGGTATTTTAATTTTGAAATACTTTAACATTATTCCATGTTTTACCGCTGCTGCATTTATTCGTATGTGCTATTTAAGGCAATCCATCCTGGCTCTGCATTTCTGGTGCCGATCTAAAGTGTTTGTGAAGTGAATTCACCGAAGTGAGGCAAGGAGAGTCCAGGTGAAGGGAACTCTTAAGAAAATTAGTAGTGTGGGTGGTCAGGGGTGTGGCAGGGGTCGTGCAGGGACACCTGTACGGCTGGTGCTTGGGACAGGGTGGCCGAGCACAGCCCAGGATTTCCCTGCGGTGCAGTGGGGAATGTCATTCCTCCCACCCGCTGCCTGAGAATCAACTCACCGGAGCAGATGACGCTGGCGTCCTCGTGGTGGCCGCAGTCATGGGAGAACCAGCCACCATGTGGGCACTGCCACAGTCTGTCTTCGGTGCCCACGCACTCCACGTTGTCCAAAGCGATGGGGCCCCAGCCTGGGTCGAAATGTGCTCCCCTGGGGGCTGACACAGCCCTGCCACAGGCCAGCTGCCCGCACACAACCTGGGCATCGTGCAAGTCCCAGCCGTCGTCACACACCGTCCCCCAGGTCCCATTGTGGCGCAGCTCCACCCGGCCCTCGCACCGGTGACTGCCACTGGCCAGCCTGAGGGCCACATCTGGAAACGCAGACACATCCCCTTGCCACTGCCTTGGAGGAAGACCTGGAGCTTCCTCTGAGCTGACCGGCTCTGGGAGTGGGGGGGCTCTGCTCTTACCGGGGCAGAGGGGGGCAGGGAACTGTGGTGGGCTGGAGTGGCTGCCAACGTAGTTCAGGTGCAATTGCTTATGTCAGTGTGATTTTTTGTTTTTAAAGCTTCTTTCTCAGACAAGATTGTGGACTTGACAGAGGCCAAAGGAGGCCCCCAGAGGCCCTGTGTGAAGTGGGACACATCAGGGATGTGAACCCTCGGTGCTCCTGCCCTCAGTCAGGAGCAGCATCCTCTGGGCAGGAGGAAAGGACCTCCCCAGGCATTTGCAGTGCAGGGGACTCAAAGCCGGCATGAGCCCAGTTCCCCTCCTTGGCACAGAGGATGCACCCTGATGTCGGAGTGCAGGTGCGTGTGGTCCAGCCACCCGTGTTGGGTGTTCAGCCACCCCCTCCAGGCAGATCTGCGGGGTAAACTAAGGAGCAAGGGGGCCCCTTTCCCACCCCTAGTCCCTAGGCACAGAGTTGGCTGTCCTTGATGGCTGACCTTGCCATCATCACCCCACAGGACCAGGGACTAAGGTGACCGAGGACCTACCAGTATTATTCTCATCTTGCATGATGGACTCGTAGGTGGCATGAAAGCCACTGTTGGTGACGGTGTCGGTGCTGTGGAAGACCACTGTCAGGTGATTGGAGGAGGAGGTAAATACCGGGGTTGTGCCGGAACAGAACCTCCCCAGGGAGAGAGACTCATTCCAAGGGCCATCGAAGATTTCAACGAAGTCGTGTGGACAGCCATGGGTGCTTTCCAGCCTGTGAAGTGACCATATCACTCGGTTTCAAACCACTGGGGCTCTTCCCACAGTCAGCGCTACTCAGATTGGTTCAGGGAAGGTTCTGGAGAAGCTGCCTGAAACCTGTATCCCCTCACACAGGTTGCAGGAAATGAAGACCCTGTGGATGTAGGCAGTACGTACCTTTCCGTTCCAAAAATGTTTTCATGTTGAATGTTTTCATCTGACTGTATTTTCTGAATACTTATTACAAGTGCAAGGAAGATAATTTAAGTAGTGTTGACAGGCCTTTGGGTGAAAAGCACGTTTTCCTCCCACCCCCTGACTTGCCCCCTCTCACTTCATCCCCCTTCCCAGGAGCAGCTGGGACCAACGGTTCTCCTTCCTTCCATGCGCGGCCTGTGCACAGAAGGGCGGCTGCAGGGCGGGCACCCGCAGTCTCCTGCAGACTGCTCCGCAGCAGCGCGCCCCCATGCACGGCAGCAGTGCGCGGGCGTGCCAGGCTCCAGTTACCGGCCCTGCTGCCCGTGGGCGATCAGGTCCTTCCCAGCCTGTGGCTCCCGTGAGACGCCCCACGGTGGTTCTCCACGCCATGAGGCTGTCTCTGCAGACCAAGCTCCTGGAGCTGGAACTGCTGGGTTAACAGGTCTGTGTAGTCACATGTGGATCCCTGTTACTAAGTGGGCCTCCAGGGCTTGCCTCACTTTTGAGAATTAAATATGGAAGTTGTGTATTTATTTATTTATTTTTTGGCAGGGGGATGGATAGGTGCGTGTGGGCTAGAACAAGCTATGGAAGAGTAAAGTAAAAAATAGGAAAATTTTACTCACGCCAGCATGTCAAACGTTAGTTTGACATGAGCCCTGTCGTCCACCTGTATGTCCCAGGCACATGTCACATTTGTGGGGTGCTTTTCAGGGTACCAAGGGCTGGTGAAGGAGCCCGAAGCATTTGTGAGCAAACCGCCACAGTGGAAATTTTCATCTGCAAGAAACAGTGATGAAACCCCATGGGGAGGTGCTCTGACTCCGGCTGGTGCTTTTGGAGGGGTCTGGAGGGGACAGAGTGAGGGCAGGAGTCAGAAATTGTTCTAGGGCTGCTTTGGCTGGCAGCCAAAAAGTTAGCTTTGGAGACCCCTTGGAGTTTCCCATGCTGCTCTTTGTCAGCTCAGAGCATTGTGGGTGTCCTGTCGGGTGACAGGGCTTCTCTGAGAAGAAATGATCATGACACACGGTTGACAGGACTTTATGAACCCACACGCACAGACAGGTCTCAGCACGCATGTTAGTGCAAAGGATGCAAAGACGATGCAAACTGCAGCATCCTTCCTCAGCACGGTGCATTCTGAAACAGCTTGTAGTGGAAGATCCCTCATGTTACACACCAACCCTAGCTGAGATCAAGACCAAGGTTACTCAAAGCATCCAACTCCTATCTGAAATACTGGAGTCAGGGTGGAATTTGTTCAAAGCCCCTCTTTCCCGCAGCTTCTCACTTATAAAAGGAGGGACGAGCACTCATCAAGTTGCTGCAAGTGCCGAAACTGAAAGCAGAGCAAATGGAAACCACACGTGCAGGGTCTAAAGAAAGCTGACGTACCTGTCGGGGGGCTGTCACCAGTTGACCCTGAAAACACACAGAGAGAAAAATGACGCTGTGAGTGAGGTCTTTTATCCAGAATAAACACTCCTCTGAGACACTCAGAAATATTGACACTCGAAGCTGTGCCCCTGTGGACAGAGAGGACTCTGGCTCTTCATGAGTTTGGACACTTGCACACCACGGGCGCAGGCGGGTGAAGTTTGCTACAGCCCGTTGAGGGCTGAGCCTGGGTATCTGTTATGTTCCCGCCCTCGGCAGTGTCCAGAGCATGAGTGGCACTGCAGGCCCTTAGCCCCCCTCTCTGCAGGCACCAACTCGGAACCCCACTGGCCCGGAAACTGCCTTGCTGGTGAGTCTGAGCTCTCCTTCCCTCCTGCCCACCTCCCTATCCTCTGTGTCTTCCAGCCCCACCATTACGTCCGTGCTAATGAGCTGCATTGCTGTCGTTACTTAGAAACGGAGAATTTCATTTGCTCAGGCCCCAACATCAGGATGAGGAGTAGCTAGAACCCACAGGTATCGGGGACTGGCGGTGGGTTGAGGTGCACAGAAGAGCAGTACCTGAGGGTCCTGCCTCGGGACTGCCATCGACACCCACGCAAAGACAGCAGAGAGATGGACAGATGCATTAAGACAGTCACATCCTCCATAGAAGAAAAGCAGGCACTTTTTGTTAGGATCAAGCACATCCTACTTTGGGCAGATGTGAGCACAGTATCGGAAACCATCCATGCCGGTTCAGGATTGGCCACCCGTGGCCATGCCCGCTGGCTGTCAGGCCCCTGAGGGCCCTCATCTAGCCTCTGGAAGCACTAAACTTGGAAACTCGGATTTCTTCAGTTCTGCTCACGGATGGGGCTGAAGGTGCTTTGGTAATGGAGCTGAGCTCCTCTCCCAGGGCTCCTCGGAGGGCATACTTACAGAGTGAGGCCCGCCATGGGGACTTGGCAGTGCCCCTGCTGCCTCACCCATGAAACAAGGGTGCCAGTGGGCTCGGTTTCACTGGGCATGGAGATGAGCCGAGATTGCACACTGGTTTCAGTGTGGAGCCTGACAGGCGCTAGGCGGTCTTCGGGCACCAGCTACTAGTCCTACTCGGGGGAGTGTGGCTCAGCACCGACACCGTGGCCTGTCTACCCAGGACTGGGATGTCTGAAGACTCACACCCTCTCATGAATCCCCGCCACCTTCAAGGTGGGAACCTTGACACTTTTACAGGTACTGCAATTGAAGGGAAAGAAAACAAATTCTGAAGTCAGCCCACTTAAAAAGATGGTTCGGAGCCCAGCGCTCCGTTCTGAGTAACTACCTGCTGGCATCAACTTCTCCCTTCCCAGAGGCCGCTGCTCGGTGGCGCTGTGAGGTGTGCCGTGCTCCACAGGGCTCACCTGAGCAGATGGCGCTGGCATCCTCGTGGTGCCCACAGTTGTGGGAGAACCACCCGCTGTGCGTGCACTGCCACACCTGGGCCTCGTTCCCGGTGCACTGCATGTCATCCAGCGCGATGTGGCCGGTCCCTCCGTCAAAGAAGCTCTGGGCCGGGGCCGACAAGGCCCTGCCACAGCCCAGCTGCCGGCACACCACGCTGGCATCTCTCAGGTCCCAGCTGTCATCACACACGGTGCCCCAGGTGCCGTTGTAGAGGACCTCCACCCGGCCCTCACACCTGTGGCTGCCGTTCACCAGTCTCAGGGACATACCTGGGGGACAGAAAGGCAGGCTTCTGAGCTATGGTGTTGTCTCCAGACTCTAGGACTTTCTTCAGATGGAGAATGCCCAGTAGCACACGGGCACATGTCCCCGTATTTGCTGTTGGACACTAGAGAGAGTGGCCCTATGTCCTGATCTGCCTGGAATAGTCCTGCTTTATGGCTATCATAGATCCATGAATGCTTGTTCATTGGCTTAGAGTTCCTTTAAAATTCTCAAAAGTATCCCGAATGGAGGATGACTTACACGGTCCCCCTAAGCGTAACCCACTGAGAGTTCTGAAATGTCCCCATGTCCTGCTGTGCAAGTGCTGTGGTGGTCTTTGCATTGAGTTCAACTGGAGGGAGGTGGGCAGGTGGCTGCAGCTGGACAGTGTTGCTCCAGAGGCTCTGCCGACTGCCTGCTCCCTTCCCTCGGAGAGCAGCGAGGTGCTCGTCTGGGCCCCCACGTGCACACACAGCAAAGGCACCGCGGGAGGCTCAGCCACCCGCTTTCCCAGACAATGTTTTGGTGGGGGAAAATGATGGTGAGTGTCAGAGAGGGGTGGGGGGGGGAGTTGGAGGCTGTTGGTGTCACAGCGGATGTCCCTCGGGCCATCATTAATGAAGGTGGACTCCACAGGCCAGATTAGGGAAGCGCCTCTTCTGTTCAAGGGAAAGGACACAGATCAGATGGAGCCCTGCCAGGTACATTTCAGGAGACCCACCGCTCTCCCTTTCGTCAGGCTGGGTGGCTCTGTACTGGGCGTAAAACCCTGTGTTGGTGACCATGGCGTCGCTCCTGAACACCACGGTCATGAGGTTCGCAGACGAGAGGAAGCTGAGTGCTGCTCCGGCGCAGAACCTGCCCAAGGAGTGGGAGGCAGCTTGCCGCCCGTCGAACACTTCCAGGAAGTCGTAGGGGCACCCGGAGACGTCTTCTAACCTGAGGCGGTAATGCAGGGTTAATCCCCCCAAGGACATCTGCAGAAACGTCTTAAATAAAATCAGTATTTGCCCTGCATCCAGCCAGAAACTGCCATCGGCCCTGCCACCCCCTTCCAACCACACTCCCCGCCAATGGACTTCACCCCTGTCCTTCCCTCGTGGGGCTGGCCCAGGTCTGTCCGCCTTGCATCACATCTCAGCTCCCCTCCCCCGCCCCCAACTGCTATCCAGGCTCTCAGTCCCTCCCACCGTCTCCATCTCTGCCTTGAGGGTCCCCTGTAGGTCTCCTGACTCTTTATTCAAACTCTGCCACTCTCTGGGGTGGTGGCAAACATCCACTAGGTCTCATTGAGTAAAACTCTCACAAGAGCCAGGGGGAATGGTGACGGCTATCGAAGCTCCAGGGGCCTTTGGGTAGGACTCTTTGCCCATTGTGGGGACTTCCCTGTTCACATGTTTCCTGACATGTTTCATCTGACCTGGCTGATCAGAGAAGCTGTCCCTGGTCACCCTGCCCAGTGCTGCCTGTGCCCCTGTCACTCTCCATCCGGTTCCCGTGTACGCGTGCACGTATTTTCTTTGCAGCACTTACCACCTATCCCCAGCTGAAACTGCCTGTCGAGTGTTGTTTTATTCAAATGCTAGTTGTCTCCCTTTCCAGACTGGAAACTTCACAAGGGCAGTGAAGTCCGTCTTGTTGTCTTGTCCAGCACTACAAGCCCATTCCTAGACTGGAAGTCTACCCACACAGAGTGGACTCAACAAACACGCATTTAAAGAACATCAACATTTGAGCCCTGGCTGGTGTAGCTCAGGGGACCGAGCGTGGGCTGTGAACCAGAACCAAAGTGTCACTGGTTTGATTCCCAGTCAGGGCACGTGCCTGGGTTGCAGGCCGGGTCTCCAGTAGGGGCCACGTGAGAGGAAACCACACATTGATGTTTCTCTCCCTCTCCTTCTCCCTCCCTTCCCCTCTTTCTAAATAGAAATAAATAAAATCTTTACTAAAAAATTTTAAAAACAAAAAAAATAAAGAACATCAACATGTATCTAACATGATAGAAATGCAACACACACATTTGCATTTAAATAGCAGTAAGTAGACTTTGGTGCATGTAAGTGCTCATTGCCTGATATATATGCAATGGACACAATTACACCTGTATGCAAACTGCTGAATTTGAAAACATGCTCCATGCAGAACACATCTGTTCCAATGAAGTAAGAGACACGAACCTCAAAAGAACCAATTTTTAGTTTTTAAAGAAAAAGTGATACTATTTTTATGCAAGGTGACCTTCCAATCTCAGAAGTCATCTCATTAGAAAATAAAGCATAACTCACTTAGAAAGAATGAAATAGCATGCTTTATATATGGATATAATTTCGACAAATCAAGTGTGAAGCAAAACCTTATAGAAGCTGAAATAGAAAAAAGTGAGGCAAGCTTTGGTGCAAATTAAGATTTCTGTCTCAGCACTATTGACAATGGAGGCTGGATAATTCTTTGCTGTGGGGGCTGTCTTGGTGGTGGTCCCCAACTTTCTGACAATTTCTCCATGGAAGGGGTGGGGGTGGTTGGGGTAGAGACAGGAGGCAGAGCTCAGGAGGTAATGTGAGTGAAGCTTTGTTCACTCACCCGCCGCTCACCTCCTGCTGTGCAGTTCAGTTCCTAACAGGCCATGGACTGGTCCATGGCCCAGGGCTTAGGGACCCTTGAACTGCAGGATCCCTAGCAGCATTGCTGGCCTCCACCCACCAGGTGGTGGTGGCAACCCCCCATGATGATAATCAAAAATACCTGCAGACATAGCCAAATGTCCTGTGAGGCGGTGTAGCTGTTCCCAGCTGAGACTCACTGGAGCAAATAATTACTAACTTTATGTCCCCAATAACAGCTGTTTTCCGGAAGTGATGAAATGGTACTCTGTGTCCCAAAATGCTGGAGCTAAACATTTAAGAGATTTGAACTATACGGTACCAAATCTTCCCACATTGCTTTCAACAAGCAAATGTGTGTGAAATGAATGAATGAGTGAGCAAATGAATGAATGACTGATAAATATATCGACTCCATCCCTCACTGCCTCCCCATTTCACACTTGAAGGCAGCATTTTGCCATTCAGATCTTTGGCGGCTGTGGCCAATGAGCACAGATGGAAGGTGGTGGTCCGGGACAGGCTGTGTGACAATGTGAGGAAGAGAGGATGACCCACATGAGACCCGTGTGGAAAGATGGAACCAGGGTTAAATGTTATTAGGAAAAGTAATTTTGATTAAAAAATGACTTGTGTATGCATGTGTATAGAACTATATATACAAGCCCTGGCTGGCATAGCTCAGTGGATTGAGCGCGGGCTACGAACCAAAGTGTCGCAGGTTCGATTCCCAGCCAGGGTACACGCCTGGGTTGCAGGCCATGACCCCCAGCAACCGCACATGGATGTTTCTCTCTATCTCTATCTCCCTCCCTTCCCTCTCTAAAAATAAATATAAATAAAACCTTTAAAAAAAAGAACTATATATACATATAAATAGGCACTAAAATAGGGCAAATTTCTTTAAAAATAGGTGCTGGTTGGAGAAAGAAATGGGAAGTCCAAGGCATGTGATGAAAGAAACGAGTGAACAGAGGCTATGGCATTTGCAGAGGAAAAGTCTTCAGTAGAGAAGGGCTGGGGTAGGTTTGTCCTGTGTAGCATCGCAGGGGAGAATGCAGGGCAGAAGAAGGGACAGAAGAACAGGTGTGGGTTCAGTCGGGGGAAGGCACTGTGTGCCCGGGGGGCAGCTGGCTGGGAGCGGAGGGGTGAGGTCTTCCCGGTGGGTCACCCTGGCTGAGGCTTGTTGGTTTGGGGTCAGGGATGCTTGTGGGATATTCTCTAGTTGCACAGGAAGCTGAGCTCAGGGGTGAAGAGACTCCCCTAAACTCAGGGGACCAGACCAATGTTCACCTAAAACATAAAAGGATTTGTCACACGGTGCTATCGACGGAATGTTTGCGTCCCTTAGACTTCCTATGTTGGAATCTAGCCTCCAATGTACCAGTATTAGGAGGTGGGGCCTTTGGGAAGTGGTTAGGTCATGAGCATGGCTCCCTGACAAGTGGGATTAGTGTCCTTATCAAGAGACCCAATAAAGCTCCCTCGTCCCTTCTGCCATGGGAGATGATAGGGAAAGGACCATCATCTGTGACAAAATGGTCCCTCACGAGACACCAAATCTGCGAATGTATCCATCTCGGACTTTCTGGCCTCCAGAGCTATAAGAAAGAAATGTCTGTTGTGTATGAAGCCGCACAGTTTACGGCATTTTTGTCATAGAAGCCTGGGCAGACTAGGACACAGAAATGCCGCGTCTTGGAGGAAAGCACAGATTCTGATCTGACCCGGCCTTTGAAGCAGAGAGAGTCCAAGCTGCTTACTTCAGGCTCGGGATGGTCAGCTCGATGTAGAACGTCTCAGCCACGTGTATCACCCAGACGCACTGCGTGTCAGTGGGGTAGTTTGTAGGGAACCAAGGACTGGAGAAGGAGCCCAGCAGACTTGAAATTACTCCCCCGCAAGAGCCACTTCCTCCTGTAGAAGCAGACAAAAGGCCCACAGGCAGCGTTTTCAGGACGGCATGTTCCATTTTCCCAGGCGCAGAAGCCAGAATCCCACCAAGCTCAACAGTGAATCACAACATGGGAATGGGTCGTGCTGGTGCAGACAGGGCTGAGGCCTGGCTGGTGTGTGACTGCACCACTTGGGGAGAACGAGGGAGGATGTGGGCAGCACTCTCAGCTGATTGTAGGTGAGGCTGGAGATGGGATTGGGCAGGGAAGTGGCAGGAATGAGGTGCCCAGCCCCTACTTCATGAAAGCTCTCCCTGGCTTCCTGCCGTGCGAACCAGGTGAACTCACAACCCTTTTGTGAGGGCGCCAACCCACCAATTCCTCCCTCTCAGGGAGGCCAGGACAGACAGGTGGTACCCTGCTTTTATGAACTACCATCGAGATTCCATCCTTTTCAGGCTATACTTGCACTGAAGGAGAGTTACCTTGTGGTATAGAAGCTTGAGGAACAGCACCTGTAAAAATCAAACCCCAAGACAGTCAGGAAAGAGCTTAGCACCATAAAAATCATTCTCTACTGAAGTCCAAATGAATGAACCTGCCCATCCTTGCTCTGCTGTCCCTCAGCGATGGCCCAACCACAGCCCTCTGCAGGTCCCAAGAGGAGAGCTTTGGATTTCATCTCATTTGGGAGATGTAGCTCTTAGCTCATGGTCCAGGCCACTGGTTCTCAACCTCGGCTGCACATCCGAATCCCGTGGGAAGCTTGGAATACAGCTGATGGCCAAGTGTGACCCTAAAGATCCTGGCGTGACTGGGCTAAGGGGCAGCCTGGACCTTGGGAAAACTCCTTGGGGGGTTGGTTTAGTGTCTAGGTTACTAACCCCCAGGGTCTAGGTCAGGATGAAGGTCAGACTTCTAATTCGCTTTGCAGAGATATTGTGTCCAGCCTATCTAGGGGTGTAGGAGTGACATCTGGATCCCAGTCCCCAACATCTGCTGGCACGGAAAAACGTACATTTAGGAAATCTAAATTCAATTGAATGAAGGCAAAGAAGTGATTTTCTAGCATGGGCAGGTCTCAAGTCGACAGGCTTCATGACACATAAGCAAGAACAAAGGCTTGTTAAGACTTTGGGAGAGGTTGCAGAGAACAGGACCCGCCTGCCCATTTTGTGGCTCTCCTGTGTGTGACTGCAGAGTGGAGTCAGGCTCCCAGCATCCTTGTCAACCTGGCTGAGGGACATTCATCTGTCGGGCCACAGTTCTTAGCGGCCCTGGCCCTGCTTTGGACACAACCTCCACCCATCACCAAGATGCCACAGGCTGAAAGATCAGAAAGAGCCTGCCATGGTGGGGAGGCCATCTGAGCAGATGACAACAGCGTCCTTGTGGTGACCACAGTTGTGGTCCGACCAGCCAGAGCTAGAACATTGGCCAAGGTTACTTATTTCAGCTGCCCATGTGACACTCTCAGTGGGAACACCCAGCAGCTATGGGGCAGAGTTGATGGGCCTAAGTGGGAAGGGTTTTTGTTTGTTTGTTTTTTAAATCCTTACTCTAGGACATGCTTACTGACTTTGGAGGGAGAAGAAGGGAGGGGAGAGAGAAACAGTGATGCGAGAGAAACATCTATTGGTTGCCTCACCTATGTACCCTGTCCAGGGATCAGACTCACAGTGTGGGCCTGTGCCCTGACTGGGGAACGAACCCACAACCTTCCAGTTGACACTCCAACCACCTGAGCCACACTGGCCAGGACAGAAGTGGGAGGGTCTTTTAAAACCAAATCTCAGGCATCTGCTGATGGGGAAGTCCCTCAACTTAGAAAGCTGTGCTGTCCTTTACAGACTATTTGATGCTTCCTACCCGACTCTCTTTCGCCCTGTGGGGTCGCACTGAACACAGCATGAAAGCCAGTGCTGGTGACCATAGAATCACTTTGAAACACCACTGTCACGATGTCGGAGGAGGACAGAAACACCAGAGTTTCTGGGGTGCAGAACTTCCCCATGGAGAGAGCGGCAATTCTGGGGCCATCGAAGATTTCGACTGAGTCATAGGGGCATCCGGGGATACTTTCAAGGCTGTAGGGGTCAAAGTGGAGGTTAGCAGCATGCTAGAACTTTCTAGATCTTAAAGCAATCATAGCACGAAATGTTTGGATTAGGTTTTAAATTGCACATGTGTATATAAAATATCAGTGAGCTTTTCCAGATGCCTTATTATCAGAACTCTTATTTTTCTCTGCCTGAGGAAGGAGTGAGACTGGCAATAATGACTTAACATAGTAACAGGAATTTTTAAATCACAGTTTTAGCCAATCACAGCCTACAGGAAACATCAAGAAATGCTAATGCGCACTGCGAAAAAATTCTCAGCAGTCAAGTGATCAGCATGTAACCGACATCACAGCCATTTTTTTCTACCTCTGCATTTCACAACATTTTCCAAATCCAAATTCTTGGGTAGAAAAAAACATGCTTCTAAAATAATAATGCCAGCATACAAGGGTGGGCAGAAGATTTACAGTAGTAAGTACACAGAACAGATCTTTTTCTTGTATTATTGTTTATTAATTATTGAATTATTTTCCATACTAACATCTGTAATCTACTCTTGCCCACTCCTGTATAGGAGAGAATTTGCATTTTGGCGATTATTCAGAAGGGATGCATATGAGGGGTGATTTTGAAGGAACAGACAACTGATAACATGATAGACCCTGGGGGTGTGAATTCAAGGTTTTCACTTTCTTGTAGGAGGCTGTGTCCTTAGGGTAACATGTTTCTAGGCTATTCTTTGGCATAGGCCTGTCTGACTCCACAGACTGGGCATGTGAATGGTAGATTATCACAGAATTGGACAGCATGGCCGTGTCTGTAACATACACCGGAGGAAGAGCTTCATGGACACTCTGCTTACAGGATGGTGATGAGCTGGGGCTTTGACCTCAGACAGATGTGAGGGTTAGCCTTGGGCAAGTGAGTTAACCTCTCTGAGCCACATCTCTCATGGGGATGAGTTTCCTCATCTCTCATGGGGATGACAAGGACAGCTAGATTAGGGCTGTAATGATGCTGGAATAAGACAAAGGTCACAAAGTACACAGCACAGAGCCTGACACTCAGCTAACATTAAACACGTGTCAGCTCTCATTTTGTGTCATGGACATACAAATGGCAGTGGCTTTGGAAAGTTCATTCTCTTCGCATCAGAAATGAGGCAATGACTCCACTGTCTCCTGTTCCTTTGTGCCAACATTTAGAAGATGCAGGCCCACGGCTGGCGTTGTTGGCTGTTGTTCGTGTGGAAAGGCTCTTACTGTTTGTTTGAAATTTGGATAAAGGGAAAAGAAAGACCAAGAGGACAAATATTGGTACCCAGTGTACAGCGAGGGCAAAGCTGGTGAGAAGGATTTTTGTGGCACTTTTAGAAAAAATCATATTGAAAGAAAAACTATTAAAATAAGATGATAACAAATACAGTAATACATACCACTGAATTTTTCAAGCTAGAAGTGACTCATTGGCTAGCACTACAAAATTAACCTGAGTTTCAACATAGAAAAAAACTCATGTTTCTTCCGGTTCTATCCCTAATGGTTTTCCATTAAAATAACTATCTTTATTATGATTTCACACGCCAATAGTCTTATTCAGACAGACTCTTTCCCTAAAAAGTTGTTTTCTTACCTCAAACTCAGAATCTTGAGTTTGATGCGGAATTTTTTATCCACGTGGATCTCCCAAACACACTGGATGTTTGTCGGGTAGTTTTCTGGATACTGGGGAGTAGAAAATGAGCCAGAAAAACTGGAAATGACCCCTCCACAAGAGTAACTTCCTCCTGAAGCAGCAAGACAAAGGACGTCAGGATCCGTCCACAAGGTGTCCCTGTGTGACCTCAGCAATGAGCAGCTCCCACCCCGAGGCTGGGTGCCCTTAGCGGTGGACCCCAGGTGGGGACACACAAGGCTGTCTGGATGGAACTTCAGCCTAAATGTCTCCTGGGAAGGAGAGTCTTTTCGCCCTGATTCTGATGACTCAGAAAGGGTTAATGTGTGAGAGTTCCCTGCCTTTCCCTCTCCCCCATCATCTGATAAAGAAAATATTATATTTGTCCAGTCCGTTTACGATCTCTCCCTCTTTCTGAAGTGGAAGGTGTCTTACTTGATGGGAGAGGGGCAGAATCCATGAGAGACACAGGTGCATGAGAGGTCAGGAGCGGGGACAAAGAAGCAGGTGCTGTAATGTGCCTGGGGAGGAGGAGGTTTGGGGGACAAGAGGCTCTAGAACAATTTTGAGGTCTGACAAATGGGTGACACAGAGGGGAATGTTGTGGACTGTTTGGGAAAGTTATGACCAGGACCTCCTTTTAAGTACTTTTCATCACTTTTTCTGGGTAAGCTGTTTCCTTTACTCAGTATCTACTGAGATTGGAACTTAAAGGTTTTTGGGTTTATAAGGGTTAAACGAGATAACAGTGAGATCTAATCCTTCCATATAAATTGTCTTATTAATATAAACAGATTCCGCTTACACACATGTATAATACACATGTAAATATAAAATACACATGTAAAGCAGCATGTCACATAAAAAAGCAGGACACAGAATCATTACATTATTTTAGAGAAAATTTGAACACATAGTACACTTTACAGACCTTCTCCCTAAATTATTAAGTTACTTAATTTTATTCTTTCTCCCCACCCCCCCCACCTTTCACCCTGGCCAACTTGTAATCGTCCCAGAATCCCACAGATTCCTGGTCTTTTCTGTAATGGATGTGGGATGTGGTGGGGCACCCAGTCATCTGATGGTTCTACTGTTGATTGTGTTTGTAGGTTCTAATAACCAGGGTCAGGTCAGACTCACACTGGGACTCGGACTTCCTGCAACCTGTACACACGGCAGGGGATGACGGATTGGTGCCCGTCAGGGTGCCACTCCAGAGCTGCCCCCAGAGCAGGCAGGCTGAGTGTGGCCAGATGGACTGAGCCACATGCTTTTCCAGTCTCTGGTCACCCTCTGGCCTGCTCTGAGCTGGGAAGACCCACATGTCCCCTTCCCAGCCTGCTCCTTTTGTCAAAAAAGTCAATGTTAACAGGCATCAGATGTCCTGATGCCATGTCCCTCAGCAAGGCCGTGGTGGGGATGGAGGGGCTCCTCCAGCTGAGGCCCTGGCTGCCCTGGCCTTCACTGTGCCAGTTTCCCTGTTCCATGGCCTGGGCACACTGCCCAGCACCTAGTTCAAGGGTTCTTCTAGCATGGAGTTGCCATTTCAGTGTAAAACAAGTGATTACCTGTTATATGATCCTGAGAAGCTGTAGAAAGACCTAGAAAGGAAAAAACAGAGGGTGGGGGAGATTAACAATGATAACCAGATGGCCCATTTCATTCAGTGTGGCCTTCTTCATTTCTGTGGAATTTTAAGCTTAGCTGAGTTCCATGAAATAAGAAAACTGCAGATGAGTATTCATTTGAATATGCATTGCCCTTGACCCCAACCATGGCCCTTTGACTTTAGACAGCCCTCCCCCTCTCACTCATGACCCCAACACATAAAGCTGGCCATCCCCAGGGCCCAGGAACATCCAGAACACATCAAGGTTTTCTCCAGGTAAGTGCCCAAGAGAGATGCTTCTGCCAATGACCTGTGACCTGTGTGTGTTCTCTGAGGCTCTGTGGGGACAGCCAGGGACATTCAAAGAACGAGAGACAGGGCTTGAACATGCCAGTTCTGACACTGAGTAATCGAGTTTTCTTCAGTGGCATTCTCCCTCTACCTAGTCCTCAGCAGCAACGATTAAATAAACCAACTCACGCAGAAACCCCCAGCAGGATGCCCGCTGCTGCACAGAAGCTCAGAAATGCCTGTTGCTGAGTGAGATGCCTTTTCGCTCACCCCCAGCATCGCTTCAGACTTTACACCACAGGTGTCGGTCTGCTTTTTCTAATTTTTGCTTTTTATTGCAAAGGGATATCATTTAATCATTAAGTTATAAGAGCTTTGAAAACAGACAAAGGTCATAAAATCCCCAAGAGCATGTTCTTTGGGGTCAGGCTGATCAGTGTCAAATCTTGGTTCTGCCATTAGCCTGCTGAGCAAGCTTAGGAAAGCTACTTAAACTTCCTGCATCTCACATTTCTCTTCTGTAAAATATAATATCAAATGTCCTTCTTGCAGGATTGTCCTAGGGATCGCCGATGATCCAAGCAAAATGTCTCCCCGTTTCTGCTCTCGTTTTGCTTGGTCTCTGTGTAGCGGGGCCAAGGGACAAGTGTAGTAAACGAGACTGGTGCCCAAGGGCACCCACAGCTCGGGTGCAAATCCACTGGCTAGTCCTGGGTACACTGCTAACTTTCTTGTCTCAATTACCCATCTGGAAAATGGGAAAAAATCAAAGTATTTGCCTCAAGAGTTATTGTGGGGATTAAATGAATCATTAATGCAAAGAGCTCAGAACAGCATCTGGTTCTCAAAATTTATATGTATTTGACATCATCAGTATCATTAAGTTGCTTGGACTAGAAAAATATGGACATACCTGGAGATGTGGGAGGAGGCAGGTCTTCTGCATCTGGATGCATTAAGAAAGGCAACAGGTCACTCTCTTTAGTGAATTCAAAGCAGGGAGGATGTGGGGTAAGAGGGGCATGTGTGGGGGATGAAGGGAAAGGACCATGGTCTTTCTGGGCATCAAACCAGAGCACCAGAACTCCCCCCTGGGCAATTCCAGCCCTCCTCTGGCAGGGTCCTTGGTCTCAGGGGGCAGGGCACAGCAGCTGGGGGGGACTGCCTCTCAGGAGTCAGGACTGGCTTGCCTGTGGCCCCTCAAATGCGGAATCACCTGGAATACTTGTTAAAATGCAGACTTCAGAGCCCCATTTCAAACTCAGCTAGTCATCATCTCTGGGGGCGGGCCCTGGATTCTGCATTGTGATGCCCCGGGTGGTGCTGGTGCACACGAACATTTGAGACCTCCCATGTGCAACCTGGAGCTGCCCATGGAGGACCTGGGTCTGAGCCCAGGGCCAGGATAGAGCTAAGGATTGTTTGGTGAAAGAATTGATGAGTGGGTGGATGAAGATTTCATCTGGGATGCATGGTTTCAAAGTGCTTTCATACACAACATGGAAATTATTGCCTGAGACGGGGAAGCTACCTGAGCAGGTGACACCAGCATCCTCATGGTGGCCACAGTTGTGCTCCGCCCAGCCTGAGTGCGCGCACTGGCCCAGGTAGCGCTCCGCCCCAGAGCACTGGAGGTTGTCCAGGAGGATGTCTCCAGATCCCGGGCCAAAGTGGGCCTGCCCGAGGGCAGACACGGCCCGACCGCAGCCCAGCTGCCGGCACACGACCTCGGCTTCGCTCATGTCCCACAGGTCATCGCACACGGTGCCCCAGGCCCCCTGGTAGAGGACCTCTACTCGTCCTGAGCACCGACCTGAGCCGCCCACCAGCCGAAGCTCTGGCCAGCTCCCTGCAGGCAAAGATGGGGTGTGAGCCCTCAAAAGACCCACCTGGTGTTCACCAGCACGAGGCCGGGAGGACTCTGGGGTCAGGAAAGAACATGGCCTGCTCTCTAGCCTTGGGGCCTGTCCCCCATGTTGCTCCTGTGTTTCTGAGTTGCAGGTGTCTTTAGCCAGTTTAATGTTATTTCAAGGGTTCTGAGAGATCACCTTTCATGTCAGGCACTGATGCTGCTGCTTAAACCAAAGAGCTATGGTTCTCACCCTTGGGGAGTCTAAAGCCTACGTATTAGTCAGATATGGACACGAGTCCAACGCACTGTTTCACATTGCGATCAATGCAGTGAAGAGAAAGAACAGAATGCTCTAAGGGGAGAGACTAAGTAGGGAGGCGGTCTGGGCTGGGAAGACCCCCAAAACAGGGAGAAGTAGTCTATGGCCACACCACCCTGAATGCACCTGATCTCGTCTGATCTAGGAAGCTCAGCAGGGTCGTGCCTGATCAGCACTTGGATGGGAAAACAGGGAGGAGGAGCTGGTCAGGGAGGGAGTGGGGAAAGGCCTTCCAGCCAGAGAGAAAAGTGCACACAAAAAGCCTGCAACGCCATTTCATGCCTGTGTGTAAATCTCTCTCTCGTACACATAGTCACCAGCACATGTAAAAAAATTAGCATAAATCCAGATGAGACTTTTGAATGACTTCTCAATGGTGAGAAAAATCTCTGCTTTAGAGAGAGGATGAACTTTGAGCTGGAAGAAGAAACAGGCCCAGGGCCAATCAACGCAGCTGCCATTTCAGTCCCACCAAAAAAGTTTTAAAAAGTGTGACTTACCTGGATTGTTAGTAAGTGATTCCTCCGCATCTGTTCACACAGAGAATCATTAGGTCAGTATTTTTTAGAAATCCTGCTTTTTTATAACTGAAGACAAAGACTTTAATTACATCCTTATAAGAATGTATTGATCTGGCACAGGGAGCATTAGTGCCTTTAACTGACATCATCTGGGGGAAGTGGGTTCCCCCGAGGGCCTGGTGGGAAGCTTGGTCTGGTTGCTGGTCTGCTCGGCGTTTGGAGAACGTGGCCAGATGTCACAGGCCTGCTTGTGATGGCATGGCTCAAAGTGCCGACTTTGTGGCAATGAGCCACAAAGACTTCACTTTGGGAAGTCTTTGGGGGCCCCTCACATTAGACAGTCACCCTCCAGAAGACTGAGACTTGGAAATGACATGTGCCCCCTCCCCATGAGGCTGTCAGGCCACACATGACACAATGCCACAAAGCAAAAAGATGGACAAACGAATGCACAGCAAACAAGGCAATAATTATATATATGTGCCCCCAATCAGAGGTCACAGGTAGCAGGTACTGACATACGACTGAACTGCTCCTCGCACGGGCATCTCTGTGACAAGGGCCACTTTGAGTTATGGCTCCTGATTTATCTAGTCGCATTAGGCATTATGGCTGCTAGTTTATGAAAAGCATCCCATTATCAGAGGGGGGTATTAATAGACATTCCAGAGGGGACTCAATTATTCCTAGCTAATTGTTTGCACATAAGTCCACAGTGTTTTTAAAAATTGGCACAAGGCAATTAAAATGAGCCATTTCAGTTCACCGATTTCCTCGGTGGTATGACTGAGTGAGAAAAATGGCGGTAAAAATTGCCAAATATGCAGCCCCCAGCCAGGTGCTGTGACAGTGCTTTACAGAAGACAGTATGAAACCTTCAGCAATTCTGCAAAAAAGCAATTAGTCTCCTCACTTTACAGATGATGAAACTGGGAGTCTACATGTTGCCAGTGCAGTTGAGTGTTGGCACCAGCTCTCAGATCCAGACTCAGTTCTGTCCAGCTGTGAATTCTTCCCTGATGGGACTATACCAGCTGCCCTTTGAAGGGAAAGCCTGCTGATAGGCTCCTTAAAAACTCCCATAATTAGCCCGGCTGGTGTGGCTCAGTGGGTTGAGAGCTGGCCTGCAAACCAAAGAGTTTCTGGTTTGATTCCCAGTCAGGGCATATGACTGGTTTGTGGGCCAGGTTCCCCAGATGGAGGCATGCAAGAGGCAACCACACATTGATGTTTCTCTCCCTCTCTTTCTCCCTGCTTTCCCCTCTCTAAAAATATAAATAAATATTTAAAAATATATTAAAAATTCCCATAATTAAACATCTGCTTTGCACAGGTCTGTATCCAGTCAAGCACACACACCTTTGGTAGTTCTTACTACCAGATTAGAAAATGAGGAGGTATTATTCTGAAAGGCTAACACTTAATATCTTATCTCTTTAACCAAGTTAGAAGAGCTGAAGCAAAACTCGAATGATATGTGTTTGAGCTCCTGTCCTCTCCCTGGATGACTCTGAATTCCAGCAGTGAGGTCTTGAAGCTGTTTGAAACTGGCAGTGACTGTATGAAAGAGGAGAGGATACCTGAGCAGGTGACACCAGCATCCTCGTGGTGGCCACAGTTGTGCTCTGCCCAGCCTGAGTGCGTGCACTGGCCCAGGTAGTGCTCAACCCCGGCGCACTGGAGGTTGTCCAGGAGGATGTCTCCAGATCCCGGGCCAAAGTGGGCCTGCCCGAGGGCAGACACGGCCCGACCGCAGCCCAGCTGCCGGCACACGACCTCGGCTTCATTCAGGTCCCACAGGTCATCGCACACGGTGCCCCAGGACCCCTGGTAGAGGACCTCTACTCGTCCTGAGCACCGACCTGAGCCGCCGACTAGCCGAAGCTCTGGCCAGCTCCCTGCAGGCAGAGACCTGGTGACCACTGTCCTCTGGAGACAGCACACACTTCCCGTGAGCTGGTTGAGCTCCCTGCCCCCGCATTCCTATTTGGGTTGGAGAACTTGGTAAAGGTCAGTCAACTAGTCAACCTGCTGGTTGGAGATCTGATAGATCATCAGGATGGTCAAAACACCATTTAACCTAAAATGGTCATGAACTGAGTAGCTATGGGGTCAAAGAGATGTACCAATCTGTTTTGGCTAAATGCAGAAGAACATTATTAATAATGTGCACCGTGGTGTGTGGCTTTGTGAGGTGCTTTGTGGGAGGATTGACACACCGAGTTTATCTCTGAAGAAACTGACAGAGAAGCAAAGAGAGTCCCCCCACATCTCACAACTGAGTTGCAGGCCTCCTAATTCCAAAGTTCACCATTTTTCTTTTATTCTCTGCTATTCTGTCTCACTGCCTCTGGAATGGCTCTGACACTCTACTTCCTTTAAAAGAGTCTATGAGGGATGTGGGCATGAGGTTAACTATGAACACGACTGGCCATGTAAAGATCGAATCGTACTAGAAGGCATTGTAACCTGCTCGGTTTCATAACTTTGAAAGGCTCTGAGAAAATGAACTTTGTGTTCACCCTGGGATGCTAGAGACAAAGTTCCTAATGGTTTTGAATGGCCATAAAAAGTTTGGCTACAGTCAACTGGTCCATTTGCAAACAGACAAACCACTTGCAGTTTGTCCGGTTTCTGCCTCTGAAGTAGATACAGACGCAGGTGCCAAGAGGAAAGGAAGGCTGGGAAGGCATAAGGGTGCACTCCAGGGCTTACCTGGTCTTGCTGTTACCATCATGGGTGTTGTCGTTGGGATTGCTGTGGACACAAGAAAATATTCTTAAACAAAAAGGGAGAACTTGGACAAGACAAGATGGCAGCATTCTGAGATAGCTCTCCACTCAACGCAAAGGTTCTGGCAGATTCCTTCTCCCTATCATCTTTATAAGAGGTAACCTCTGAAATCAAACTTTCTTTACATGCAGGTCTTGATGTTTTTCAGATGTGTGGGATCCAATGGAAACAATATTTCCCTTTTCTGTTCAGTCACTGGAAATACAACGATTTGTACCCTTCTGTGCTAAAATGCACTCACCATCAGGTTCTTCTGGGGAAAATGGCCGTTTCTCAGCCTGCTTTGGCTTCATTTTATTGTTGTCGACTTTCCCAAAATGTGGAGTGTCTGATTAGGTGTGTTGCATTGTTTTTGATAGGAAATCAAATCAACAATGATGAATATGCAGTGACCTAGTTGTTGATGTGTGTGACTTTGTTCCCCTGGGAATGAGCATTACACTTATGCAAAAGTGTATGGACAGAATCCCTCAGCTCCGGTAGATTTGTGCAGGCAATTTGAGACATGTGTGAAAGATCAAACTGTGAAAGCACAGTGAAAGACAGCAAAAGCACCAAGAGTAGGGACAGAGGAAGAAACATCAACTAGGGGTGAAGATTATGTAGCAGTGGTAAACATGACTCACCGGTCAGGTGTGGGGTCTGTGGAACTGGCTCTGCAAATACAAGGAAACCGGCATCAATAACTGATTCATGTCAATGACAGTGAGATCCCCTGATGTACTTTGTGACGTAGAGCATCCCTGCTGTGTTTTATAGCACGTTTCCCGCATTTGCTCAGTGAGTCACCCTGGCGCTTGCTAAAAGACCATATGAACAGGCCAAGGCAGATGCTACAAGAACTATCCATGAGTTCAGCCTCTTCTCTTAATGGTGAATAGTGAAGGACCCATTATGGGTGACCTCAGGACAATTAATGACTCTCTCGAGCCTCAGTTCCCTCATCTGTGAAAGGGGAAGAACCATGGGTTTGCATGGGGATTAAAGAAGGTAACACATGAGAAGTGCTTAAAATGCTGTCTGGCAGTAACTAGGCTTTCTGTATAGTCTTAGTTTGATCACTCCTGTGGTCATGACCTGACCTTGAGAACCCTGCGTTTCATCAGAACCCTTGACTTAGCTCCTGTCTGCCTTCTTGTCACACACCTTACCCCTCTCATCTGTGCACTTGCACAGCTCTCTCGCCTGCCTTGCCTACCTCCTCCCTCTCTATTCACAGCCTTGCTGGGTTTAAAGACAAATCTGAGGTTGTTTCCTATATTTTCCTTAACACTTTTTTTTGTACTGTAAATCAGTTTCTCTTTCTTAATGTCTTTGGTTGAGATGCATGCCCACACTAATTTAGTATATTCTGTTTGTTTGCCTTAATCTACTACATTTTATTTGTCTTCTAATGGTGTCACCCGAGTTTGTCTGGAACTCACTCTGCATTGTGTGTGAGCCTCTCTGAGGCTGACACCACACCTTCTTGTGTAGGAGCTACCATACCCGCCTGGGGTCCACAGTGACTGCAGACACGGCTTCCTACTGAACTGGCTTTAACAAGATGCTTATGTAAAACTAAATGGTTCATGGTACAGCCGCCAATCTCTGAGCATTTCTGATGGCCCACAATAAGTGTTTTACTTGTGTCATTTCAGGTAGCCACACAACAAACCTAGCAGTAAGGTTGCACGACTGTCCCCATGTCACAGGGAAGGGACTGAGGCATAGGGAGGGCAAGTCTCAAGGTCCCAGAGTAGCAATGGGACTATAATTGTCCCCAGGGAGACAGTCCAGCTCCAGGCGCTTGATCTCACCCACCATTCTTACCTTTGATTTCAGAATAATAATAAGCAATGAAGTTTTTTCCTATGTTGTTGAAGCTTCGGAAGTACTTCAGGGTCATCGAGCTGGAGGAGGACGAGTAGGTGAGGTAGAAGCCATAGCAGGTCTTCCCCAGGGACGTTGCTGAGGATGGAGGACCGTCCAGGATTTCAAAATATTCGTTGGTGCAGTCCAGGCTGGGGAAGGAAGCAGCGATGGGAGGTGGGTGTGAGTGTGAGTGTCTGAGTCTCCTCCCCAGCAGACCTGAGAGGTGTGCTGTGAGGCCGCCCTTCAGGTGGTTACTATAAAGCTGGGGATCGATTAAAAGCTTGTCAGTCAGTAAAAGGAAGGATGGGTTCCTTTCCTTTCACTTTTCCTCTCCAAGAGGGAACAGGATTTTAACCGGAACAGGAAAGAGGGGGCTGAAGCTCTAGGTACACCCTTGCTGAGACCAAGGCTGCAGGGCACCTCAAAGCCTAGGGCCAAGGGCAGAGCCAGGCGAACCAAGCTAATCGATCTCCTGGGCACAAGGGGCAGAGGCTGCTCTGTCTGCTGGTGTAGGACGTGGCTCCAGGTTCCGAATAAGCCATGTGTCAACTTTTGACAGCCGACCTGCTTAGAGGGAAGCTCGATACCAATCTGCCAGCTTGCTTTGTGGAAGCTGCCTGATTTTAACAGCTGTTGTCTCCTGTGGTGTGTTGTGAAGTTCTGTCTACATGCTGTTAGTGCTGTAATCAGAAACCCATTTCCATGGCTCAGCTCATGAGCCCTCTGCTCCAAGTCATTGTTCCATTAAACAAAATCCCAGAGTAATATATAATTCAGGTTGTTCCTGGGGGTGTTCCATAAGACACTCACCTATGAAGAACATCAACCTTGACTATGACATTAAAACCTGAGATTTTCCAATTTATTGGGCTTGTGGGTCCCTGGAATCTGCATCTTTAGCCAGCAGGCTGAAACACACACACACACACACACACACACACACACACACAGTCTTAATCTCAACCCAAGTGTCTGTCACACACCCACCCACCCACCCATGTATGCGCACACACCCACGTAAAAATGGTAAAAACTGAGTCAGAAGTCTATAGTCAAGTTAACAGTATTGCATTGATGTCAAGTGTGTGCTTTTGATATTGTTCTGCAGTTATATTCAGATACCACCAATGGGGGAACCTGGGTGAAGGGTACACAGAACTCGTTGTTTTGAAACTTCTTCTATATTTGTAATTATTTCAAAATAAAACTTAAAGGCAGGAATGACTCTTTTAGTTGTGAGAACCAACCGAGGAAGTAAGTGCTTGGACTTCCAAAGTACACCATGTACTGAAGTCGCGGACTTAGGACTCACTTGAGGTACGGGAACGCCAGCAGTATGTGATTGGACGCGCTTGCCCTGATCTCCCAGATGCAGGTTATGTTGTCGTGCATCGTGTTCTGCGGGGGATTCCTGATGGCTCCAGATGAGTTGGTAATAACCCTGCCACACTGGGGTTTTCCTACGGGCAGAAAGGTAGCTTAGAATTTCCATTTTTTTAAAAGGATCTCCAGTTTTTTTTTTTTTTAAAGATTTTATTTATTTATTTTTAGGGAGGGAAGGGAGGGAGATAGAGAGAGAGAGAGAAATATCAATGTGCGGTTGCTGGGGTTTATGGCCTGCAACCCAGGAATGTACCCTGGCTGGGAATCGAACCTGGGACACTTTGGTTCCCAGCCCACGCTCAATTCACTGAGCTACGCCAACCAGGTTAGAATTTCCATTTTTTAATAAATCAGTTCACTAATTTTGTAATTCACACATCTTTTACTTTTTTTTCCCCCAAATTCAGATGCTTTCATGACCAAAGTCTCACCTGCAGGGATTGTCCCTTCCATGACAGCCAGTGGGTGACCTGTCAAACACACAGAGGACATACGAACTGTCAGCAGGCACTGAGGTCCGCACCCCCATCTGTACATGAGACCCGGGGGAGCTTGTAACAGACACACTGTGTGGGCCCCTCTGAGAACTATGGAGTCAGTCCCTGGGAGAGAGGTCAGGGCATGGAGGGGGGTTAGTGTATGGGGGAGAAACATTGATCTAGAATCATCCCAGACATGGGTGCCTTAGTCTCTTGTCAGATACACACATAAGATATTAAATTGAGAGGGTGGTTAAAAAAATGAAAGATGCAAAATTCTGGTTCCTATAGCCAATTCCAGTGACCCAAGTGCCTGGAGTTACAAGGCTGCAAAGTAAGAATAGCAAGAGGTGCCAATTCACGATCCCTTTGATCTGCTGCTCAGAGACGGTGAGTCAGGGCTTAAGGATGCTATGGATCCTCCTCCATGTCCCCAACATCTGTCCAATCAATGACACTTGGCCCAGAACCTCCCAGTGGAGATTCTCTCCCAGGACCAATACATTCCCACCTACTAGAGGTGACAAACCAGGAGGGGATGTGACTGAAGCTTTACTAGACCTTGTCCACCCAGCTTCATTCATAGCTGGCTAAAGGCAGGGCTTCAGGGACCTAGGGATTTGAGGAAGGAAAGATGGTGCTTGGCATGAAAATCTCTGGGTATTGGGGTTGAGAGCATGTGGGAAACCAGCAATATGGGTAGTCCCGTGGGGCCAGGGCTGCACCAGGGACAAGGCAGAGGCAAGGAGAGGGTAGGGACAGAATTGGGTCACCTTGACTTTGACCAGGTCTGGCCCACCAGCATCTGCCTCTGGAAAGGAAGAGTCCTTAACTGCCTCTCATATCTTACCCACCCCCCACCCATGTCTCACTGCCATCCCCATGCAGTCCTCAGAACTGATGAGCAGAAAGTGCTACTCAGAAGTCTGAGAAGTTTTGAATCTGCTTCCTCTGTGGAGTAGAAGGAGACGGGGGAGGTGGGCCTGCACTGGAAGGTTTCTAAGCTTCTCTCCATCTCTCCATTGGGCAGTTAGGGGCTTCCACATCTCAGTCACTCCACCAGCTTGAGGGTAGGAAACATCTCATTTCCAGCAGAGGCTCCTCCCCAAGGTTTTGATAAGCTGCGCCTGGAGACGTCACCGTCCCTACCTGTTGGCATGTTGGCCCAGGGTTCAGCATCTGTAAATGTGAGAGATGAAACCACCTGCTGTGAGTGCTGTCTTGGAAGAGCCAAAGCTGGGCGCTGCCTGGGAGGGGAGTGGGGTTTCACCTGAACACACCACGCCGGCATCCTCCCCGTGCCTACAGTTGTGGGAGAACCAGCCAATGTGGGTGCACTCTTCCAGGTGCTGCTCATCTCCCCTGCAGTGCACATTGTCCAGCAGGATCTGTCCAGAACCTTCCCCGAAGTAGGCCTCAACAGGAGCTGCCACAGCCCAGCCGCACCCCAGCTGCCTGCAGACGACGTTTGCTTCCACCAGGTCCCAGAGGTCATCGCACACGGTCCCCCAGACCCCCTGGTAGAAAACTTCCACGCGGCCTGCGCAGCTCCTAGGGCTGCCCACCAGCCTCACTGAGGCCCAGCCTCCTGGGGAGAGTGGGGGGAAAAGGAGTCACGGGGTGAGAAAAGTGCCCTCTGCTTGTTGGTGGCTGGACAATCTTCTCCCCAACCCAGCTCTCCTTGTGTCCCATGACTTTGCTACTCACACTCTTCCTGCTGCCTTGAGAGATCCCCTGCCACTCACAGCTAGGAAGCCTCTAACATCCAACTCATCCACACCCTGTCTGAAGACCGCTTGCCTGTGGCCAACTGTTCATGCAAATGGCCCTTGTTGTTCTCATCCTTATAGCCTGGCTCTTCACAATGTGACATTATAGCACCCCCTCTCAAAAAGTCAGGTTTATCTGCCTACCCCTGGATTCTGGGCTGGTGGTCTGTGACTTGTTTTGACCAATAAAATATAGCAATAATAATGGTGCACCCACACAGAGCTCAAGAAGTCTCAAGAGGTCTCCATGAAAACTCTGGGACAATCATGTGAATAAGCTTGAGTTACTGGGCTGAGTGATAAAAGACACCTGACCTTGTCACCTCTGTCACCTCAGATAACAGCTATGGAAATGTAGGACATGTGAGTAAGGTCATCCTAGGCCAGCATCTGAGGCCAGCTGACCTGCCAGCTAACCACAAATGCATGAGGGAGTCTGCTAAGGTCAGCCCAAGCCAGCCAAGCCTACCGCAGCTCTGCAGGACTGCCCAGCTGACCCACAGACTCATGAGTAACTACAAATGGTGGTTGTTCCAAAACATTGTTTTGGAGTGGTTTTACATGGCAATAGATAATTCATACATGTCTTCTTTATCCATACCCCCTTCTTAGATAGCCTGTCCTACACAAAACCAGGAGGGACCATGGGGTCAATGCCATGTGACCCATGGTTGAATATGCCTGGTCAGCTTGAGCACATGTCAGACTTCAGAGGAACTGATGCATAGGCTGAATTGGGCCAAGTTCTCTGCTGCCTATTTGGAATTGGGAAGAAGACTGGAAGGTCACATGGACTCAGGGCTTGCTGTTTCCCCTTGGGGCAGCATCGATGAGTCATACGTGAGTGGGTAAGTGGTAGAGAAACTGCTCACAATAATGGTGTCTAACAGGAAAAAAAGAGAGAGGAAGGAGAAGCCAGGGTGCAAGGGAATGGCTCTCAACAGTTCACCTCCTTTCCTGATTGTTCTCCCCTGACTGCATTATGCTTGTGGTCAGGACAGGGGGTGGGGGGCATGGGTAGGGGAGCGATGGGGTGGGGTGGGGCTGGTACAGAAAGAGCATGAGGGGCTCTTTCATATCATAGACCATCTCCGTCTTCTGTATGGCTTTCTGTGTGCAAGACTTGTCCCCCTCCTAAACTGCAGACTCCCTAAGAAGTGAGACTATGGCCGGGTCTCCTATCCATGCACCATATCACCTGGCTCAGTGCTCAGCACATGGTAGGCATGCAAGATAAACAGTTATTGAGCAAATGAAGAAAATAAAGATGTGGAGGAGAGTAGCTCTTAAAAGTTCTCATCACAAGAAGAACAATCTGGAACTCTGTGTGGTGACAAATGTTAACTAGATTTATTGTGCTGTTTATTTGTCAACATATACAAATACTGAATCATTATGTTTATATCTGGAACAAATATAATGTCATATCTGGATTATACCTCAATTTAAAAATGTTTAAAACAGTGAATACAAAGAAGAGAGCTTGGACAGACACATTAAAAATGTTAACATAGAAGAGAAAGATGTGGAGGGTGCATTCAGGCAATTAAAGCTCATAGGGCCAACAATGGGACTGCTGGTGATGGCCACGCTCCCAAGACCATGGCCAATGGCCAAGAGCCATTTCACCAGGGCTGCCCTCGGACCCCAGGGCAGTGACAATGGCTCCTCCCAAATCTTCTGGCTGTACAGCTAGACTGAGAGAATGAGGGGTCCATTGTTTTATTCCTGCCTTATCTGACCTCAGACTGGACCTAATTTGTCAAAAACCAAAACCCAACTCAAGGCTCAATATTCTGAAATATCAATCATTCCTGATCACAGCAAAAAGCCATCCTGAAGAGATGAGTCACTTTGCTCTTCACTAATTCTCTCTGGTTATTGGCCAGCTCCATGTTCTGATTTACAAAGCACGTTAATGTCTCCCACCCTTCAGCCCACGGGGAGTCTAACATCCTGGTTTCTCTCCTGCCTGGCACAATCCTGATGCCCCTCACCCTTCAGTTCTTGGCTTAGATATTATTTCCTCCTGCCCTTGCCCTTCAGGTCTGGATGGAGACCCTCTTCTAGGCACTCTGTGCTTCCCTATTACAGTGCTCACCACATGGTTGTCATACCCCTCCTCAGGTGGATATAGCCTACATGGGGGTCTGTTTTGTTCATTACTATATATGTATATATCCCCAGTGACACTCTCCAGGGTGTGGCAAAAGTATAAACAGTTGTTCATATGGAAAATAATATAATACTTAATAAATAATAATACAAGAATAAAGTCTGTGCTTTGTGTACTCACAACTGTAAACCTACTTTTGCCCATCCTTGTATATGTTTAGTGACATATATTCATTTACTCATTCATTGTCAAGTGGGCAAAATTGATCAGAAGACATGATACAAAAAGAACGAGCCTTACCTGCAGGTACAGAAGATGAGTGTTGAGCCGCTGCTATCACCGATGACATGGGAAGTGAGTTTCCATAGGCTGTTGATGGGTACAAGGGAAGGACTGTCATCAGGGAGCAGTCAGAACATTGGGAGAGGATACAAAGTTGTGTCAAGGGGGCACCTGCCTCCTTCCAGGATTCAGTAGGAATATAATGATGATGCTGCATTCTAGGGCCAGTGACCTCATATCCCCACTTGGGACAGAACATACTATTACTGCCTATTGACGAACTAACAGAAATGAGCATTGCATAGTCATTAGCCCAAGCCAAGCTTGTGGGCAATGAGCTGCAAGTGGCCTGCTGTGCGAGAGGCCACTGGTTTGCCCTCATTTCTCTTTGCTGCCCTCTCCCAGGTGTGTTGTGATTCACCTGAACAAAGCAAAGCAAGCTACATGTGGTTTCTCATGAGGGGTGGGGGGGCAGGGAGTTGGGAGGGGAGGCTGACAACTCTGAGATGAAGGAGAGAGCTTTTGAGGGTGAGAAAATTGTTCTATATCTTGACTGTGATTACACAATCACCAAAACTCACCAAAGTTAGCCTTAAGGTCAACTTTGACCTTACATTGAGTAACAATGAGTAAACAATGAGTAAATTTTGTAGTAAAGAAGCCAAATCTTAATAAAAAATGAGATGAGTGGATGGATGAATAGAGAGATCATAGAAGGATGAATATATTCATCATAGACTCTAGGTAGGATTTCACTGTTAAATTCTTCAAACCTTGTTGTATGTTTGAATATTTTCATAATAAAATGTTGGAGGGAAATGTGTCCCTCTATTTCTACCATAAAGCCTACACCTCTGTTTTATGGCAAAAACCTCTTGCTTTCCCCAGTGGTACATGACTGCTTAATTAATTTAGCTAACCCACATACTACTTATTCTCCTCTTCTTGGTGACAGAACGTCAAAGGCATAGATTTTTAGGGGGCATGGAATCCAGTGCACCTGTTCTAATGACATGGAGACTGGGGCCCAGGTAATTTTGTTGGTGACAGACCAGCCAGGACCAGATTCCTACAGCTCAGAGCCCTTTCCATCTCCTACATGGCCTCCCTTATGTGAGCATGTGACAAGAAAAAAAAAAGGACTTAGGAGCCTGTAGTACAACCTTAAATGTTCCAGCATCAGAATCATAGGGGTGCCAGAAGGAGAAGAGGAAGAGCAAGAAGGTGAAAACTTATTTGAAAACATAGTGAAGGAAAACTTCCCCAATCTGGCAATAGACTTACAGGAAGTCCAGGAAGCTCAGAGAGTCCCAAAGAAGTTGGAACTAAGGAAGCATACACCAAGACACATCATAATTATATTTCCCAAGATTAAAGATAAGGAGAGAATCTTAAAAGCAGCAAGAGAAAAGGAGACCTACAAAGGAGGCCCCATAAGACCATTAGCTGATTTCTCTAAAGGAACCTTACAGGCAAGAAGGGCCTGGAAAGAAGTATTCCAAGTCATGAAAGGCAAGGACCTGCATCCAAGCTTACTCTATCCAACAAAGCTATTATTTAGAATGGAAGGGCAGATAATGTGCTTCCCAGATGAGATAAAAATTCAAGGAGTTCATCATCACCAAAATGTTAAAATGACTTATCTAAGGAAAAGAAGGAGATCAAAAACTATGAACCATACTATGACAACGAACTCATAACTATCAACAACTGAACCTAAAAAACAAAAACAAAAATAAAAACAAACTAAGCAAATAGAACAGGAACAGAATCAGAAATGAAGATCACATGGAGGGTTATAAGTGGGGAAGGGGAGATGGAGAATGGGGAGAAAAGGTACAGAGAATAAGAAGCATAAATAGTAGGTACAAAACAGACAGGGGGAAATTAAGAATAGTAGAGGAAATGTAGAAACCTACAGCTTACATGTACAACCCATGGACATGAACTAAGGGGGTAATGTGGGTGGGAGGGCAGGGAGGAGGTGAATAAAGGAGGGGAAAATAGGACAGCTGTAATAGCATCATCAATAAAATATATTTAAACAAAGAAAGAAATCTTAAAAAAATAGGAAACTAACTTAAGAACATCATGTTTGAGGAAACCTACAGGAAATAAAAGCAATGGCTACAAATTGATAATGCTGTATGCACTCAAGAAATATTTATTGAATGTGAAATATAATCTAAACAACTTCTGAAGGGCTTAGTGCACTTCCAGCCAAAAGACATGATTGTTCAATCTTGGGATCTAATTCATATTCTGCCACATACATATGAAGGTCAGTTTCCTGATCTGCAAAACTGTGGATCAGGTCAGATGGATAGGAAAAAGGTTTATAAATTAAGTGTATAAATTCAAATATTATTCTCCAATTCAATAACTGCTTTATTATTTTGGGGTGAGGAAATTAACTCACTAGCCACAAAAATAAATACTGATATAGAAAAAATTTTAAATATCATTTACAACAGCATCAAAAACTGCAGGAGACCGTTCTGCGTGGCGGGGGCCCAGCTCCCACTGGGAGATGCACAGGACCCACGCCCACGGATAGGTTCTCCCATGGGGAATCAGGCCTGCAATGTGCCTAGGCCACTTTGAGTCTTGCTCTTGCTAAAAAACTCTCTCACCCTGAATTAAGGACATTTACTGCAAAGTAACTTCCTAAAATCCATGCTAAACCTTCCAAGGATGAGTGTAACTGGTTCAACAACTTTTGCCTTTTTATTTGCAAATATCCCTCTTCTGTGATGTGATTAGCAACATTGGCTCCTTTGTTTTCTGTAAAAGGTAACCACCTAAAGTGAACTTGTGCATAGTAAATGAGGACCATCATGTATGTGCCGAGAAACCTAATAAAGGCCTGGCATGGTGGAGGCGGCGGCTTTTGCTCCCCTTGAGAGAAAAGCCATGCTCTCCCTTTTCCTTCACTGGAATCAGTAGTCCGTGTGAATATCTCATTTCATCCATAATGACACAGACACTGCGGGCCAGTGTCTGCATCAAAAAACCATGAAGTTTTTATGAATAAATCTAATAAATACATGCAAAATTTGCACACAAAAGGTGCAGAATATTGATGTGATAAATTAAAGACTTAAGTAAATAAAGAGATATATTGTATTGATGGATCAAAAAAACCAGTATTATTGAGGTAAGAGTATTTCTGTTTTTGAACAACATCTATTTAGTTGTTAGGAATATGTTGCATTTTTTAGAGGAAAAAGTATTTTTACCTGACTTTTATGATTTTTTAGTATGGCTCAACTGTAATAAACAGATGTAAATATAAGCTAGAAAAGTATACACTGTACAATGTAATTATTGCATCTTTGGTTTTTAAAAAGTGAGGCATGGAATCACATTTTTTGGGGGATGAAGGTGGAAAAGGGTAGGAGGAATAAATGGTAATGGAAGAAATATAATAAAAATGAACTATTAAATTGTCAAAAATAAAAATATTTGTTACATGCTAAAAAGATGTCAATTTTCTTTAAATTTATATATGTATACTCAACAAATCTAAATTAAAATTCCCAGTAGACATTTTTTTGTGGAAAAAATAAAAAAGAACGAAGTTTGAGTGCTCACACTACCTGATTTCAAGACTCACTCTAAAGCTAGAGTAATCAAGACAATGGCCATGAGAAAAGTCATATAAATCAGTGGAAAAAAAAGAGGGAGTTTAGAAATAGAAGCATGTATTTCTGGTTATTTAATTTGTAACAAAGTGCCAAGGTATTTCAATAGAGATATGAGAATTCTAACACAAGGCATTAAGATGGTCAGACACCTATACAGAAAAAATATCCTTTGAGCTATACCTTTAAACCATATTAAGAAGTCAACTAAAATGGATCACAGACCTAAACAAAATACCTACAACTTTAAAACTTCTAGGAGAAAATCTGAGAGACATTTAGTTAAGTGAAGTGTTCTTAGATAAAATAAAAAAGCACAATTCATTAAAGAAAAAAACTTGGTAAATTCAACTTCATTAAAATTCAACAATTTCTGCTTTTTAAAAAACACAGTTAAGAAAATGAAAGGACAGGTCATAATAGGCAGAGAAAAAAATTATAAAACACATATCTGAGAAAATATTCAAATGCAGATGAAGAACTATCTAATATAATAACACAATAAAAAGACAACCTAGTTTTTAAAAAAGGATAAAAGATTTGAACACAACTTCACCTAAGAAGAGATGCAAATAAGTACATGAAACAGTTTTCCACATCAGTAGTCATTAGGGAAAGATAAATTAAAACCACATAGAGATATCACTATCTCACTGTGGTAGACAGACTGTAATAGCCAATCAAAAAACAGAAAATTTGAAATGTAGATAAGGATGTAGAGCAACCATAACTCTCATACTTTGCTGGTTGGAATGCAAAATGACACAGCCACTTTGAAAAATAATTTAACCTGTATGTGAATGCTTATAGCAACTTTATTCATAATAGTCAAAATTGGAAATAAACTCAATGCCCATCAATGGATAAACAAGTTTTTGTACATCCACACAGTGGAATACTATTCAAATAAAAAAAGAATGATTGTTTGATACATGGACCTACATGGGATAGTCTCAAAAGCATTATGTAAGTAAGGAAGCTCAATACAAAATGCTGTGCATTGTCTGATTGCAATAAATAACATTCTGGAGAAGGCAAACACTGTTATAGAGACAGAAGTGGTGGTTGTATTGGTGGTTGCCACAATCTGGCGGGCCAGGAGAGAGAACTGACTATAAAGGGCACAAAGAACTCTTTTAAGGTAATGGAAATATTCTACAGAATGATGGTGGTGATGGTTACACAACTGTAACCATTTATCAAAATTCTTTGAACTACATGGTGATTTTTACTGGAGACAAATTACATCTCAGCTAAGCCTGACTTAAGAAAAAAAGATAACTCTGATCAACAAAAATAAACAAACAAGCTAAATATAACCAGAGATGTTAAAATTAAGAACTATCTGACAGTAACCAGAGGGGAGGTAGGAGGGGGTTATGGGGGACAGGGGGAAGGGTTTTCAGGAACAACTATAAAAGACACATGGACAAAACCAAGGGGGGTGGAATCAGGGGAGGGAGGTGGGGATGGCTGTGGTGTGGGGAAAATGCAGACAACTGTACTTGAACAACAATAAAATTAAAAAATAATTTTAAAAAGGTAACTTTGAGTCATGTAAAGAATGGATTAGAATGTTTGGAGCCTTAACCGTAAAATACATAAACTAAAAATAGCCAGGGAAGTGATTCACAAATATAAAGTTTAACTTACCAGTTTTTGCTGATAATTGTGCCGGTGCTGGTAACAGTGAGGTTAATAATGATGGCACTGATGATGATGAGAATGGTGGTGGTGATGATGATGACGGTGGTGATGATGATGATAATGGTGATGACGATAATAATGGTGGTGATGATGATAATGGTGGTGATGATGATAATGGTGGTGATGATGATGATAATAGTGATGATGATAATGACAATGCTGCTGCTGACAATGGTGATGAAGTTGACAATGGTGTTAATGATGACGATGATGATGATGATGATGATGATGATAATGGTGATGTTGATAATGACAGGGGTGATGGTGATGATGACAATGCTGATGAAGTTAACAATGGTGATGATGATGGTGATGATAGTGACAATGCTGATGATAAAGATGACAATGGTGGTTTAGATGATGATGGCAATGTTGATAAAGTTAACAATGGTGATATTGATGATGACAGTGGTAATGATGATAACAATGGTGATGATGATGATGACAGTGGTAATGATGATAACAATGGTGATGATGATGATGACAGTGGTAATGATGATAACAATGGTGATGATGATGATGACAATGGTGGTGGTGCTGCTGATGATAATGGTGATGTTGATGATGACAGTGATGATGAAGTCAACAATGATGATGATGATGATAGTGGTGGTGATGATGTTGATAATGACAATGATGTAGTTGATGATGACAATGGTGATGAAGTTAATAATGGTAATGATGATGATGACAGTGGTGGTGATGGTGTTGATAAAGGCAATGATGATGTTGATGATGGTGATGATGATGACAGTGGTAGTGGTGATGATGATAATGACAATGATGATGATGATAATAGTGGTATTGATGATAGTGATGATGTTGATGATGATGACAATGGTGATAAAGTTAACAAGGATAATGTTTTTGATGAAGACAGTGGTGATGCGGATGATGAGAATGATGATGATGATGACAATGGTGACATTGATGATGACATTGGTGATGATGTTAATGACAATGGTGATGTTGATGATGACAGTGGTGATGATAATGACAATGGAGATGTTGATGACAGTGGTGATGATGATGCCAATGGTGATGAAGTTAGCAGTGCTGATGATGATAGTGGTGATGATAATGACAATGTTGATGTTGATGATGACAATGGTGATTTAGATGATGACAGTGGTGATGATGATGACAGCAATGATGATGATGATGACAATGGTGATGAAGTTACCAACGGTGATGATGATAATGGTGATGATGACAATGTTGATGATGATGACAATGGTGATTTAGATGATGATGACAGTGGTGATGATAATAGTGATGTTGATGATAACTGTGGTGATGATGATAATGACAATGGTGACATTGAAGATGACAATGGTGATGATAATGACAATGGTGATGATGACAGCGGTGATGATGATGACAATAATGATGATGATACCAATGGTGAAGTTAGCAATGGTGATGATAGTGGTGATGATGTTGATGATGATGATAACAATGGTGGTGCTGATGATGACAGTGGTGATGATAATGACAATGTTAATGATGATGATGATGACAATGGTGATTTAGATGACAGTGGTGATGATGATGGCAATGATGATGATGATGCCAGTGGTGATGAAGTTAACAATGATGATGATAGTGGTGATGATGATGATGATGATAACAATGGTGATGTTGATGATGACAGTGGTGATGATGATGACAATGGTGACATTGCTGATGACATTGGTGATGATGACAATGGTGATGTGGATGATGACAGTGATGATAATGATGATGATGACAGTGGTGATGATGATGATGATAATGGTGGTGATGGTGACAATGGTGATGCAGTTAACAATGGTGATGATGATGATAGTGGTGATGATAATGACAATGATGATGATGACAGTGGTGATGAAGTTAACAAGGATAATGATGATGATGACAGTGGTGATGGTGATGATGATAATGGTTGTGATGATGACAATGATGATGCAGTTAATAATGATGATGATGATGATAACGGTGGTGATGATGATGATGATGACGACAATGGTGATTTAGATGATGACAACAATGGTGGTGAAGTTAACAATGGTGATATTGATGATGACAGTGGTGGTGGTGATGATGTTGGTGATGATGACAATGGTGATAATGGTGATGATGAAGATGATGGTGATGATGAAAGTGGTGATGATAATGATGGCAATGAGGATGACAATGATAATGATAAGGGTGATGATGATGAAGATGAGGACGATGCTGACAATGGCAAAGTTGGCGATGATGATAATTCTGCTTCTGCTTATGGGAATAAAGAAAAAGATTTCTTCTTTAAGGCAGCATTTCTCAGAGTGTGGTTCTCAGACCATGGTATAAGCATCTTGGACTTGGAAATGCAAATTCTCACACCCTACTCTAGGCCTACTGAATCAGAAACTCCAGGTGAGGCCCAACAGTATATATTTTTAATAAATTATCAGGGTAATTCTGATGAAAAGTAAAGGTAAAAAAACCCACTGCTTTAGGATATAAAAGAAAGGATTTAAATAGCCCCATGCTGTTTCCTACCGGCAAAGTCATGCTAAAATCACATAACTATAATTTTTCAACTGATGTTGTTTCATTGCCTATTAAAAAAAATTCAAGCCTCACAGACTCCAGACAGATAATTTTCTGATCTAATCTCCCTGGAAAATGAATGGCAATTTTCTGTCAAATTTGGGATTTGTGATGATTGATGGGCATAGTCATAGAAAACCATCGATATGCTCTAAAGTCAATGACTATTAATTACAGTCCTTCAAAGGCCCCAGAAGAGCCCTGTCTTGCCAGCACCTCCCCCGGAATTCAGTTCTGACTCGGGAAGTTTCCTGCACCTAGCTGATTGTGCACTGCTAGCTAATTCCCAAACTCCCCTTTGCTGATGTTACTCTTCAATGTTGAGCTCTCTCCTCCAAGCCACACCCTAAACGGTATCTGGGATTTACCCTTGGACAGCTTCCCAGAAGAGGGGCCATTCAGGCCAGGATTAGCAGGAAAGCCTGAGCACAGGAGACCAACCAAGGTCAACACCACAGATCTGCATTCTGAGCTCCATCTGTTATGGTGGGTTGGCTGACATAGAGACTGGGAAAGCCTTTTAGGCCTCAAGTGAAATGGACCAATCAAACCAGCCTCTGTAAACTGCTTAGAGCTTCATTTAACAGGGCTGTTTTCATTCCATTTCTACCACACAGAATAAATATCAGCCAGACAGAACTAGAAATAGAATTGGACATAGAAATAGCCCAATTGTATTCAAACATCAATAAAATTTTTTTTTTAAAAAAGAAATAGCCCAAATCAGTGTTACTCTTAGGGATGAGGGCTGCTGAAAGAGAACCTGTGAGAGTGGACAGAGGAAACTGTTGGCCCTCTCAGGGGGACGCTGCTGGCTCATTTCCCATTTTCTGGAATAGCCCATTCTGTCCATGAGTCGCTTAGAGTGTAAAAGGCGCCTCACCTGAGCAGATGGCTCCAGCATCTTCTTCGTGGCCACAGGTGTGAGTGAACCAGGTGTCATGGGCACACAGAGCCAGGTGGCTCTCCTCCCCACTGCAGTGCACATTGTCCAGGAGAATCTTCCCGAAGCCAGGGCCGAAGTGGGATCCTGGTGGGGCAGAAACTGCCTGGCCGCACCCAAGCTGCCTGCACAACACCTGTGCCTCTTTCAGGCCCCAGCCGTCACCACACACTGACCCCCAGGTGCCCTGGTAGAAAATTTCCACCCGTCCAGAGCACCTTCCAGTACCGCTTATGAGCCTCATTGTAGGCCAGGCTTCTGCAAAAACAAAAATAAAAATAAAGGTACATTTTTGAAACTTACCTATTACCCTCATCCCATTTGCCTATCTTGTAAATTAGGGGGAAATTTTTGATTACTCCACATTTATGAGCACATTCTAAAAAACACTGCTTAATGACTCCACCATTGTGTGATGTGCCCTCTATTAGTCACTCAACAAAGCCGATTAGAGTGTAGAGTATGGATTTCTCGTGTATTGGTGAGTAGGGCTTGACATCAGCAGGACATGAAAAATTAAGGAAATGTATTTCCATCAGTGGGGAAATGTGTAAATTAAGTGGTTTATTTAAAATATTTAACACTATAGCTGTTAAAAGCAGTAAAATCTATCTCTCTATATATCTTTATATACATGTCAACATGCATGAATCTCACAAACATAACATTGAGGAGGGTTTGAGCAAAATGGAAAAATTACTCATGGACATGGACAACAGTATAGTGAGTGTAGAGGGGAGGGGTTATAAGGGAGATATATAGCAATGGAAAAATACAATAAAAGTTTTTTCAATAAGAGAATAATAAAGAGAAAATGAATAAAAGGGACTGAATGTTATACAGAGACTGATATCATTTGTGTCAAAGAAAAACACAAAATAACAGAGATCACATAATTCACATTTATAAAACATTAAAAATGAACTATAAGGATATACACAAAATTCAATATTGTTTGTGTCTGAGGAAGGAGAGAATGGAGAGTGGGAATGGGTAATTTGGGGGGAACTTCATATGTATCTATAATGTTTTATTTCTTGATAAGACTGGAAAATCAGTATAACAAAATGTGAGCAAGAGTCACGAGTTGGTAAAGGGGACATGGTTATTGGCTTTCTTATTCTCTGTATTGTCTGGGAAACATTTAAAATGTTTCTGTGGAACAGCAGGAAAGCGGGATGTTCAGGTACCAGCCTCGTGGGAAGCTCAGCTACTAGGCCAGGTCCTGGGGCTATGTCCTCTCACTGTGGTCCCCATGCACCTCTGAGGCCTCTGACCGTCAGCTCCCCAGGCTCCTCCCCTGGGGTTCACCAGCACAGATGCATGTCCTGCGAGGAAGACAGCTGACCTGATGTGTTGGGCCAAGGGACTTTGGCTCTAGGACTTGATGGTGGTGCCTCAACCAGAGGTAGCACTACAACAACATGGAAATGGTGGTTAGGGCTGAAATTTCTCTTCCTGAGACAGACAAGGACACATCAGAGAAGGACTCAGTCAGTAGCTGGTGAAGGCCACCAGCTATTCCACACCTTACCAAAGCACCTGGACTGGCCACAAGTTCATAAAGAACAACCTGGTTTCTGATGAGTTTGGTGTCAAGTTCAGGTGGCTGATAGAAAGCTCCTAAATGTCATCCTGCTGTCCACAAATGCCTTACCTCCTTTACAAGTACATTAACTCCAGGCTCTGCATAAGGGTGCTCAGCAGTAGTAAAATAAGCCATTGAAGAATTGGGTAAAAGTTTAAAAAATCATTGTATCCATAAGGATGCTGATTATCTTGGATAACCCCCGGAGGATGCTATATAACCCAGTGACAGGATCTGTCTGCTTACACCTCCCATCTGGGTGGTAAAGTATGAATCTATAGGACCAGTGACAGAAGCATGGCTCTACCTGATAAGATGGGTGGTAACTTTTCATTATCTGCCAAGGCTAAAAAATAAAAATGTCGTTAGAAGGACTGGCTTCACTAATTTGCTCATGTGGGAAATGCTAATACTTCTTTCTGATGAGGTGCCACGCCCTCTTCCAACCATGTTTTTTGACAAGGTCTGAACATGGAAAGAGGGCATTCACGGAATCCATCTTCCTGGAAGAAAGTGTGGCATACAAAGGGGGGTGGTACTTTTTCTGGGGATTGCTTTTAATAATTTCCTGGCCAATATTAATCATGGTCTCACTTTGTACCCTGATTCCCATAAGAACAGGCCATGAGAAGAAAAAGTCTCGAAGAGAGTCAATGATCGATTTTGAGGGAAATTCTGAAGGGACAACTAGTTCTCCCTAGACTATTGAATCATGCCCAAATTGTTTTAAACAAGGTGTTTATAAACCTGAGTAAGAAATTATCCCCGGTTGTTCCCATAAAAGAATTCATGAATCAGTTACAATAGGTTGAATTATTGGTGGACTTTCCCACACCTGTTCCTTACCCATAGATACAAAGAGTCTTTCAAGAAAATAAGAAAAAACTATATAGACCCCTACCCACAGCCCAGAGATACCCCTGGGTAGCATATTAGATTATTGGCAAATTATGGTATCCCCCAAAAGGAGCTAATAGTCTCCAGAGGGTTCCAGATCCCTCATTGCCTTATACAGGAGCATATAATAAGGGTGGCATTAGATTGGTCAATAAGGATGGAGTCCAAGTGCCTTATAATAGTCTAAATTTCATGGAAAGGCTAGCTCAAAGCAGACCTCCCTGGTGTTTATTAACTAAGGAACAAAAAGGGTTACTGTAGCTGAATTTCCTGTTTATCTCTCCTTACACGTTTGTTTTGGTGATTAAAAGGTGGTGGGATTGTTAGATACCTGTATTTCAGGTTTATTGATTTGCATAATTCCAATGAAGCTGTATAAAATAATTTCTTGACCAGAGAATAAAATCCCTTCTAATGAAATAGACCCTGAATGTCTAAAAGTTGTTGGAGTAACAGCCCCGCCTTTACCCTGAATAGGAATACATATCAAGTAGAATTAGACAGGCAAAGAAATAAGAAAAGCTGGTTAACTATTATAAATTAAGCATGTAGAAACAGTTACCAGGGAGTTAGAGTCCATGGTACATAGAGAAATATTTTAGACAGAAAAAGTAAATAGGTAAGTTAGACATTACAAAGGCCTTATAATAAATTTCCTATAACCTCTATTCAATTTAGCATATCCTTTTGCCCCATGACAAATTCTGAGAACTTTAACAAACAATAAGATATTCAACTTCTGTATGTACAGCTATTTTTAATTGTCTGATTTATGGCTCTCCTGGTCAAAATAATCTTTGTTTAATATAATTGAATCTATGGGAATTTTTGTATTTTTCCTGATTACCTTTGTATTGATTTTTTTTCTGCTTCACCTAACCGCAAATGTCAATCACTGCTAAAAATGAAAGTATAAAAACCTGCTTGTACTTGCAATAAACGGAACAGAGCATCACTGTCCTCTGAGGTGTGTTGTCGTCTGTCTCCCATCGCCAACACCTTACCCACCTTTCAGGACCCCCTGGACCTAGCTGCGGCTGGACCGCAGCAATGAGGGCTATTAGTACAAACGGGCTGCTGGCGTTTTTCAGAGTGAAGCCCATGTCTCCTGAGCAGAGGACTTGCCTCCACTGTGCATTGACTAGCAGGACTGTTCTTAGCCAAGACCAATGTTGCCCCAAGAGGGGTCAAACAGCCTGTCCACACACACACCACCTACACATTTTATTGATTCAGTCAACTTGTATCGGGTGCCTATAATACTGTGATAGGTGCTAGAAATGCAGGCACATGAAACTCTTGTCCACGTGGGGCTTAAAATTAGTGTTGAAGGTAACATGGATCATCACATTGTCCCAAGAGCCCTGGGTAGTGAATTTTCCCTGGCCCTGAGCTTCAGCTCACCCTCCCTGTGGTCTTAATGTGTTGGAAATGGCATATACAACTCATCATGCCCATTTTTTGTTGTTTGAGCTCATAGCTCATTGACCTACCTGAAGATGTGGTTGGGTGGGTCATATCTTCTGGGACGGAGGAAGTTGAGAGTGCTGCTGGGAAAACAACAATACAAGGAAAATGACCTCTGATACTGAGTCCTGAATGGAAAGAGAAGGATATTTTTCATCTGCTTCACATTCCTAGGAGAAGAATTTAATTAACCTCATGCAAGTTCATTCAGCAGAGAGAATTTTAAAGAAACCAGCAGTCTTGAAAACATTATGTGAGACCCAAGGGCCACATACTGTATGACACCATTTACATGAAGTATCCCAGATAGGTGAGTCCACAGAGACAGAAAGCAAGTTGGTGATAGCCAGGTTCTTGGGGGGAGGAACTGTGACATAATAGCCATGGCTATCAACAAAGAGCAGAAATGCCGGACCCTCTCCCCACAGCTCAGCAGTCAGGAGCAGAGCCCTTGAAGAGTGCCATTCCACAGGACACACCACAAGGCTGAGAAGACGCCAGTGCTCATTCTGCCTGACTATGCACCAGGCTCTTTGCTAAGTCAGTTGGTAGCTTTATTAACTCACTGACTGACACCTTACAACTCCTGGAAATATGCAGTTTTTGCCCTGGCTGGTGTGGCTCAGTTGGTTGGGCATCGCCCCACAAACTGAAAGGTCACTGGTTCAATTCTGGCCAGGGCACATACCTGGCTTGGGTTCAGTCTCAGTTGGGGTGCATGCAAGAGACAACTGATTGATGTTTCTCCCTCACACTGATATTTTTCAATTGAAGTTTTCTCCCTCTGTCTAACATCGATAAACAAGTTAAAAAAATATGCTGTTATTATCCCAATTTTTCAGGTAAGAAAACTGAAGCACAAAGGGGTGAATAAACCTGATGAGGGAGGTAGGAGAGTGGGGCCTCAAACCCAGGGGTCCAGCAGCTGCCTCTGAGCCTTGTCCCGTCAAGTAAGTGGGAAATGCCACCCAGGTTTCAAAAGAATCCTTAGTCACTTGGATATGAGACCTGAGAATTTGATGTGCTTGCTATTTCTCTTGCTAATATTTGGAAATGAACACAAATATGCAATCTGGGATCAGCTGAGTGGTGTTCATGTATTCAAGCATTTATTTATTTATAATTTAACTGTCACTGAATACCTACCAAAGAGCAGATGTGGTTGTTGAAACTGTGTGTGTGTGCATGCATGTGGTCAGGGGCAATGTCAAAGACGAGTAAGATATGGATTCTGCTCCACAGACTGACAATGTCATTAGAGGAACAAGTGAACCCACCCCCCGCCCACTGCACAGGAGAGGAACAGGAGTTACAGGTGAGGACAGATAAAGAGCCACAGGGGTCTAGGAGCTGCCAGCTTCAGATGGGGAGGATCGGACTGGATGCCTGGGACTGGGGCTGGTGGGTGTCCTATCAGCAACGTGCATGTGGATTTGGGAACAGCCAGTGCAGGAGCAAGGAAACACATGCAGGCCTGGCTCAGACAGTAGCCCACCTTTTTACCTCGAGCTTCCCTTGTCTCAGCTGGATCCTCAGAGTTTCTCAATAGACCACATGCCTGGTCATTCTTTTTAGTAGTTCATAGGTTTTAAATGTGGTTTAGAGAGTTAAAATAGTCCAGAGATTAAGCTCTAGGGCTCTGACATCAGAGTGTTTGTGTTATTAATCCACTGACCTTGAGGAGAACACTTAACCTACTTGAACATGAGTTTCCCTTTCAGGAAATGGGGATTATAGAAGTTCCCCCATCTGGCTGTTGGAAGGAGGAGGAGGAGATAAGAAACCCTTACAAGGCAGTCAACACAGAGATTGACATGGTGCAAGGCAATTCTGTCCAGCAGAAAGGAAGCACAAGCTACATTTGTAAATTTAGATGTTCTGGTACCACATTTTAAAAAGTGAAAAGAAATGGGTGACATTAATTTGAATAATACATCTATTTAATCCAACATAGCCAAAAACATTGTAATTTCAATACATAATCAATATAATAAATGTCAATGAGAGTAATTTTACTTTCTTTTCATCGTATAAGTCTTTGAAAGATCCAGTGTGTATGTGACACACACACCAGGTGTCAGACCTGCTGGGCCACATTTCATGTCCTTGGCAGCTACATGGACAGTGCAGGTCTAGGGCTCACTAAACACGGTCATCAGTATTGTCAGAATATGAATTATATGATGATATGATTGAAATGCCACAGTTACAGATGATGGAGGAGTGGAGGCAGCATCGACCAACATGATGACAAAATGAAATGGCCCATAATGGTGACTGCTGCTCAACATGACCAGGGAGAGGTACCCCCATTTGTGGGACTCACTAATATAGGAAAATAATCAAGTCTCTCCAGTTGGACACTTCCCAGCTATTAGGATGATCCAGTTTATTTCCTAGATTCAAAAACGATGAGGTGACCCTTACAGTAATCTCTCACCCTAACACACACACACACACACACACACACACAGACCCACACATGCCTCTTTTGCACTTACTCTTTATATTTGTGAAAATGTGTGAAATGAGGAGTCTTATGTTACGATGTTCTTTGACCATAAGATTATCAATAATCAAACACAGGGTGCAGCTGGACAGCCTGAAACCCAGACACCTCAGGGCCCTCTTCTCCTTCTCCAAACATGCCATCTCAGGTGGCACATTAGACTTATCTAGCAGTGGGCAGAACCACTGTCATGACAGTGTGACTCAGGAGCTGGGATAAATTCGGGAATCATGGGAAGGGTGGACGGGGATGGGTCCTACCTGGCGAAGTGGAAGGTGCCACCGTTATAGGAGGAAGGTGAGCTGAGATGGCAGCAGGCAGAACTGTAATAGAGAAACCCTTGTTACAGTGAGTGCTCACGATGACTTGAGAGAGGTGTGAGCAGCCAGGGCTCCCTGTGATTCCACAAGATGTAGTTTTGCCTCAATTCTGAAGTGACCGCTATGCAAGCTATAGAAATGCTAAGTCACCCCTTAGCCACCGACCCTCAGTCCTGCTCAGCTCAGTCATCCCCACCATCTCTCTCTCCCAAACTCTATGTCCAAGGGCAGGTATTTGGGATTTTGTGATAAGAATTATGTGTTTGGAGTCTCAATATTTTCCCTAAGTGTTGGCTTACTGGTCTGGGCCATCAGGACCCCCTGGTACTTTTATTCACTTGTTCTGCTTATTTCATTGCTCAGCCTGTTTTATTGCTGACATGTCTCTCTTACAGGTATTGCTCCACCATGAAACCTCTCCATGGATCCATAGTATCCCATGTTCTCTCCTGTCCCCAGACCTGACTCCACTCCATATCCAACCATGGGAGTTACATGTCATATCCATCAGGAACACTGGCAGGAGAAATGACAGTGGTAGACCACCTCTGCTTATCTCTGTATTGACCTGGGTCACCATATTTCAACGTATGTCCTGAATGGTGTGTCCATTTTGGTGCCACTGAGCAGAAGCAACTACAGAATTGTTACTGGTAAGTGTGGGAGGCAGGATACTTCCCCCACCTCCAAAGATGCTCACACCCTAATCCCTAGAACTCGTGAATGGGCCAGGTTACCTGGCAAAGGGGAATTAAGTCTGCAGGTGGAATTAAGGTGCTAATCAGCTGCTTTAAGATAGAGACATTATCCTGGATTACCTGGGTGGGCCCAGCATAATCACAAGCATTCTTAAAAGTGGAAATGAAAGGTGGACGAGTCAGAGAGAAATTTGAAAACACTGCTCTGTTGGCTTTGAAGATGGAGGAAGGAGGCCATGAGCCAAGTGGAATGCAGGCGGCCTCTAGAAACTGGAAAAGACAGGGGAGTGGACCCTCCTCTGCCTCCTCCAGGCTGAACATGGCTCTGATGACGCCGCATTTCAGGGAGACTCACTTTGGACTTCTGACTCAAGAACGGCAAATAATGAACTTGTGTCATTTAAGCCATTAAATTGGTGGCGATTTGTTACAAAAGCATAGGAAACTCAGACATAAGCAAACATTACATGTGACCAAATGATGTTTCTTCTGGAGAAAGTTATAATATATTGTTTATAAAAGTGGAAAAGGTTTGAATACTCTCAGAGCAGCTGGCCACAATGACACATAAAGACCACAATGACAGTTGAAAACCACAACGCCACTGTGGTCAAAATGGTTTTCAGTATTTAGTCAAAACAATGGCATTGTTTTCTGTTTGTTTGTTTTAGAATTTAGAGAATCTATTGGGGGGCAATACCCTGAAAATTAGCCCCATACGAACTCAACTACAAGAGTCACTGAGGAGAAAGAACTCAACAGCAACTCTTTTATTTACTTCTTTTCTGTATTTGGATGGGCAATTAGAAATATCCCAGGGAAAACAGCACAAAAATACTCTCTTACCTGATAATATGGTTGCTGAGTTTCCATCACCTATTGGTGCAATAAAAATAGAAATGTGTTTATTTAATTAAATTGAATAATGTTTACCTTACCTACTTATTGATTTTCAACAAACCTTTAACATGACAGGCCAAACATATGAAATGCAAAATACGGTGAACTCCAGGAGAAATACAGTCCCTTGGACACGATAGGCAGGCAGAAGTATCTGCCGATGTGATTGCTTTGAGGAGACCTAGAGGTTATAGCTTTAACATGTGACACTAGCTCTTCAGAATGCCTCATACCGAGTGCAAGGCAGTCTCCACTGGAGCTCAGCACCACCTGCCTGTGCTGGGCAGGGGCTCCCAACTGGGCCTGACGCAGGATGACCATGGCATGCCCACATCTGAGCTCCTCCACACCTCATGCCTCTCTCAGGACCCAGTGGCATCCTACATCCTTCCTGGGCCCTTGGAGAACATTTATATATATAAGTATATATCCTGCTACAGATGTCAAGTGACTGACAGGAATGTATACATGTCTGCATAGGAAGACCAGAAAAAATCAAAACACATGATTAACCATCATATGGACAAAAGAGAAATAATGAGAAAAACAACCAACTAACCCATCAACCAACCAATCAACAAAATTCTTAGCTCATTTTTTAGAACTGATCATTCAGTGGAGCTCCGAAGTTCCTGGGATTTGAAGGGAGATGGAAATTATGGCACACAATGGAATCCTCACTGCCTGATGAACAGTATCAGGAACTCATTGCCTTTGTTAGAGGACCACTGGGCATTTTGATGACCACACCAGCAGTTTTGTAGGAGAGGCGGAATACTAGCATGCGTCTATATATGTTTTTATATAATCTGGTGTTTACTTAGAACCTATTATGTACTAGGCCCTGACCTTGGCTCTGACATAAACTTGCCAAAGTTCCTACTATCATAGAACTTACATTCTGGGAAGACGGGCAGGAAGGACCCATGATGGCCTCATGAACAAAATAAAAATATAAAGACCGCCTCAGGTGCTGTAAGTCCTATGAGGAGATACACAGCCGGTGGATTAAAGAGGACACAACAGAGAAAATATATTCTGGATTGTGTATTCAGGTGAATGCTCTCTGAAGGAATGGCATGTTAGCTAAGACCTGATCACAAGAAGTCAGCTGAGGGAAAATCTAGAAGAGACGCCAGACAGAGGAAAAGAGCCAGAACCAAGGTTCTAAGTCGGGAACTACCTTGTCAGTTTTCAGGTACAGGGAAAAAGCCAGTGGGGGGCACTGTGCTAGAGGAGGTGTTGCCTCAGTGGTCAGAAACACAGACAAGGGTAAGATCTTGCAGGGTCTCACAGGTCACGGTAACAGATTGGGGTGTTATTCCAAACAGGATAGAAAGTCTTTGGAGGGTTTTAAGTACAGGAAAATGGTATGATTTACAGTTTACCAGCCTGTTCTAGTTGCTGGGACAAGACTACATTATGTGTGTACTGGAGGTGGAAAGGTGGGGGTAGAAGACAATTCAGAAAATTGTACCCATGACCAGGATGAAAGATGGTGGGGCTTTAGACGGTCACAGTAACAGTGGACTTGGGAGAGGCTAATGGGTTCGGCATGTATTTTGGAAGCATGGCCAGAGGATTTTCTAATGTGTTGGCTGTGTGGAGAGAGGGCAAGGGAAGCTCCAAGGACTTCTGGATTGAGCAATGAGCTGAATGGGGGCAATATGTCCATTTTAACTCTGGCTCTCCATAAAAGCCAAGCAAGGTATCCTAATGTCTAACAGACTAGCAGCTGTGTGCCTTGCTAACGATGCAGGTAAAGGTGTTAGAATAGAGCCTGGAATATCATTCATATTCAGGAAAAGGTGGCTCTTGTTCTCATTGCATGTATACGATCTCATTTAATCCAAATGGAGCTCTGTGAGGTAGGTGTTTTACCCCCTCTTTAAAATACAGAGCAAGGGGCTTGCTCAAGGTCACACTAAATAAGTGACAGATGGGACTTAAACCCAGACCTGCTGCTGCCAAATGCAATGTCCTTCCTTTATCCCACTGGGTTTACTAGTCTCAGGGCTTGCCAGTTTGCCAGTGCGCATTAATAGTTCATGAACAAAATATGTGCAATGGTCTCCCCACGCGCATGTGTTTCCGCAAGGCCAATGAAGTTTTGGTTTTCAACTAAAAGGAAAATGTGCACCCAAAAAGGACAAATTCAACATGAAAAACTCCCTACCTGGGGGCATCGGCAGTGGTTCCTCAGCATTCTCTGCAGGCAGAGGGGATGAGACTCCAGCGGCTGCTAGGATGTCAGGGGATTCCTTCCCCCGCACCAGCCACAGCGAGCCCCCCGAGTGGGAAAGAATACGTCAAACAGTTGCTGAAGCTACACGAATAGTTCACCCAGACCTTTCCTTAACATGGTGATAGGAATAGTGCTTTTAACAGCAATTCCGCTGGAAAAAGTGACTGTGCTAGAGAATAACGGAAGACCCCCACGACTGAAACGAAAATAAAGCCACTCCTGTGGAAGGACGTGGCCCCCCAGCATTTTCCATTAGCGGTGGGGTCATCTTAAAGGCCCGGGAATGTGGAAATGACAATAATTGTCCAACAGGGGCAATAGGACCCCTCCCAGTACGTATGCCATGTTTCCTTCATGATTCGCGTATTACCTGCCCAGGTGGATCAGAGAGGGAGAAATGCCAGGCTGATAAAAACAAAAGCAGAAACTTACCCAAAGCAGGCTTTAAATACTCCGTCTCGGCTAATATGTGGGGAAAGAAAAATCATTTCAGGAAAGAAAAATCACTTCAGGAAAGGGCCATTTTTTTTCTAGAAATGCTTCCATTTAAAACACATTTTAAAATGAAAGACTATGACTCCCAGAAATAGACATGTTGACTGTCCACCCTCAGTTCAGATGACCATTCGTTAACCATCCGGCGTACAAACGTGCCTAATGACACGTGTCCCGCTCAGCTGCGGCTGCGCTGCGTTCTACCTGCAGACCCTGGAGCACCTCCAACCAGGAGGCAAACACTCATCACACGTACACAGAACAGGTGGGCCCTCGTGGCTTTACAGAATAAATGGCTCTGATAGCATCCTAAACCCAAAACCCAACAAAATAAAGCCAAGTCACAGGGAAAAAGAGAAAAACAAAACTAAGTGTAAACAAACGAACACACACACGACACCATTCCCCCCACCCCCAATATTTGAGCTGTTTGAATTGACTTTAACAACTTATTAATCACATTAGTGTCACACAGATGAGTCTTCCTGGTTGGATGCAACTGGAATTTTTAGCAAGGGACCAAGTTGACTGCTCTAGACCCATGAAATTACTTCCATTATTTCCCATTGGCACACATATGTCTTAATCACTGCCAGTATGCTGAATATTAGTTGTGTGTTTGGTGGAAATTCATTTGTATATCTAGACCAGAGGTTCTCAGTAGGAGTCAACTTACCACCTCCCCCTGCCCCCCACCAAGGGACATTTGACAATGTCCGCAGACATTTTTGGTTGTTATTCAGTGGGTGGAGGTTAGGGAAAGGCTAAGCCACCCACAGGGCACAGGACAGCCTTCGCCACAAAGGGTCACGTGGCCTCAACATCAGCAGTGCTGAGGCTGAGAAATCCTGGCCCCTGATCATGATAATTACTAATTGGTCAAAGATTTGTAATTAGCAATACACAGGCTGGACTCACGATCAAGAGGAAAAACAGGAAGTCAGTGCTATTTCAATGTATAAATGCCTCGTTTCTTCACCTTCATCAGACTGCAGAGTTACAGTGGGAAAAACTTTGTGTCTTAGTGCCCCCCAGCACCCTTTAAGAAAGGTCGAGCACGCTCAGTGAGTGGTCAACGCCACTGTTGACTGACGTGTTTGTATCGGTCATTGTGAATATCTCCCACTGTTTTCCTCTGTACAAAACCCATGTCAACATCCTGCCACTAGAAAATTCCTGAGCTCCAGCCGAAGCTCTCAAGTGACTGAGGCCTCCTTACTTTTGGCTCGGAAAGGTGGTCTGAGGTGGTCTACGATGACATCATCGGTGCGAGCATCACTAATGAGATCTGGGGAGGTGCCAGCGGGGTAAGATGTGCAGCCCTGGAGGGGGAGGGGACCGTTACCTGAGCAGACGACGCTGGCACCTTCCCCAGTACTGCAGTTATGGAGGGGCCAGCCGGCGCGAGGACACTGCCCCAGAAAACTCTCTTCTCCTGTGCAGTCCACATCAGCCAGCAGAAAGTGGCCTTCGCCTCCACCAAACTGGGCCCCCACAGGGGCGGCGAGAGCATGCCCACAGTTCAGCTGCCGGCACACCACGTCAGCGTCCTTCATGTCCCATTGGTCATCACACACCCTGCCCCACTGGCCGTGGTAGAAAACTTCCACACGTCCGGAACATTGGCTTGACCCATTCACTAGCTGCAATTGTGGCCAGCCTTTCAAAGACACAAACATATTGCCTGTTAGGAGAAGGAACATATTCTGCATCAAGCCATTTGTTTAACTGTGTAACAAGTACTTACAGTGCACGTGACGGGGACACTAGATAGCACCGTGTTCACAGAACTCACCTGGTCGTTGCTGTCACCGAGTCTGGAGTCTAGTTTAAGGAAGCTGGAGGCGGCAGTCACATTTACCCAGAACTAAGATTACATTTACAACTATGCTAGGTGCTAAGGAGCAAGGGGGAGGTATTCAGCATGGTTTAGGAGAGCATAATGGGGGTGGGGGTTCCAGGATACCGTTTCTAAGAAGTGATGATGGACCTGAGTCTTGGAAGGAGAGCAGGAAGAAGTCAAGTAGACAGAGAGGGATGGGGGCAGAGTCTTCCTCAGTGAAAAAAAAGGAGCGGTTTATGAGTGAGGAGATAATGGATAGCCTAGTGAGAGAGGGGATGGCATTGGGGACAGGGGACAAGGACAGACAGGGCTTCCTTTGGGCTGGGAACAAGGAGGAAAGGATAGGCAGAACAAGTCAGTCCTGAGTGTGTGTGCGCGCATATGTATGTGAGAGTGTATACATGTGTGCATGTGTGTGTGCATGTGTGTGTGTGTGTGTGTGGCGGGAGGTTGGCCCTCAGAGCTGTCAGCCTTGCAAGCTGCATAAGACAGTGTGATGTCCGCTGGAAGTCTGACCAGGGGCCGACGAGACTGCAGGACGACGTGTGGGCCCAGCTGCGATCTGACACCATGGGCTCCCATCCTGACCAGGGCGGCCCCAGGGATGGGGGCTGGGGGCTGAGTGCACGGAGGGGTCTGTGGGCATGCGGGAAGGACAGGGGGTGTGGTCTGTGTCGGACCCGGAAGCAGAGCAGGTGCAGGACCACAGCTGAAGAGACTGTAACTTGATTGCAAGGTGGTTCTTAGAGACTCTTTTCGCTATTTAACTTGGATTGTGTTGATCAGATAACTTTTACACCAGGGAGCAATCACATTTCCAGAAATAGTCCTTCCTTTTCCAGTGGTCAACAAGTTGCCCTTTGTCCTCACAACACGTTGGCTGTGAATCGCACTAGCACCAACCAAGCAGCAGTGGTCTGCGGGCCCCAAATCCCTTCTGATAGCAGGGAGACTGGCGCTGACCCGCGGTTGTATTCCTGGTGGCTGCCCCCGGAAGGGCTCACTGGCCCCATTGTCTTTAAGACTCTTGTGCAATCAGCAGGAGGAGCCTATAAACACCCTGAGGGCATATCATATCGCAAATCCACATGCCCCTGGAAGCTCAAGAATGCTCTTCTGTGACTGGTAGGGTGACATACACATCCCGGGGGACGGGGAGGGGAGAGTGCAAGTGTGGACAAAAGCACTGGAGAAGGGGCACAGATAAAGGAGGAGCCAGACAGTCCTTAAGAAAGTGGCCCTGGTGACAGCTGATACTTGCCAGTCATGTCTGTAAGACCCAGTGGGCTTCTTAAACATCCGTAGGGTTAAGCCACTCAGGGGAACCACCCCCAGAATCCTGCTGTGTTTATTTTGGGAGGATCCGGTAAGCAGACATCAGTGGTGTGATAGTCTTGGTCATTGTCTTTCACCCATTTGTTCAGACTATCCATGCAGTGCCCTCCCTCTGCTATGCCACCATCTGTGCTAGGACGTGGGTCCCTGAGGTTAGCACCGTGTGACCTCAATGTGGCGAGTATTGGCATAAGTTTGCAAATTTCACGGAAAGCAGGATATAGCAGAGGAAGAAAAGAGCTGGATATTGTAACTGGATTATCAAAATACCCAATTTAGCGTAATAATAGCCCACATTCTGGCTGATTTTGCCACTGAGATCTGATTTCTTTTTTTTTAAAGATTTTATTTATTTATTTTTAGAGAAGGAAGGGAGAGAGAGAGAGAGGGAGAGAGAGAGAGAGACATCAATGTGCAGTTGCTGCGGGTCATGGCCTGCAACCCAGGCATGTACCCTGGCTAGGAATTGAACCTGTGACACTTTGGTTTGCAGCCCGTGCTCAATCCACTGAGCTACGCCAGCCAGAGTGAGATCTGATTTCTCAGTGTGATGGGAGGAGGGGATGGGACCAGAAGTGAGGCTGATCTTTGTGCCCAGGGTTCTATTGTCTGCTGTTTCCAACACATTATCGGGTGGTGAGCGAGGCTTAGTCTTAGAATTGCTGGATTTTAGGGTGGCTTTCTCGCAGTTCCCAGAAATCATTAAAGTCACTTGTCCCAAACCAAAGATTATCTTTCCATCTTCCTCCCCACATCTATCCTAAACCCTTTGGACATCTGATTCCAAACAGATTAAATCACAGTCCAATTCTACTTCCCAAGAGCAGCAATGCACTTCAGATGAGGTCCTGGGGCAGAGCTCACTGAGGTTCATCCAGTTTGTTCTGGGGGTCACTATTAACCAAGCATATAACCGCATTCCCAAAGCCCGTACTTTGTTACTCTCAGGGCCATCAAAACCAGCATCATCTTTGCCACGCTGGAACCAATATGATGAACTTGCATTTTGAATTCCCTCAAAAATTTGAAAAATGTAATGCTCCAGAAAGCCCTGTCCTTTTTCCACTTGGTATAGTTCATAACTCTTCAGAGTACCTACTTGCATAGCACTGATATGCTGGGAAAAAAGAACTCTTTTCCTGCTAGATACACTAAAAATATTAAATCTATTGCTTGAAACCTATTACTGAAATATTGAAAGAGGAAAATACCTTGGTTCCTTGGGGAATGGATGCATTATGATAAATATTATAATCTGAATCTGACCATCTGTATTTTCCTTTTTTCTTGGTTTCAGATACACAGTTTAGAATTTATAGCATCTATAATAACAGTTAACATTGATTTAGCATTTTCTAGTAATCTAGTTTGTAGATAATTCCTCCAAGTAATTTAACATCATTTCATTAAAACTCCCCAACAGTCCAGTGAATTATCTCCTTTATATGGGAGAGGAAACAGCAATGGAGAAATTAAAAACTTGCCCAAATGCACATGGTCAGAAAATATGGAGTTAGGGCTTGAATTATGCAGACTTTTGTAGCCCTAAAGCCGTATTTCCAGACTCACACACCACTGGACATATAAATGAAAAACCAGGCCCCAGATCCCAAAGGGTTCAAGAGATCGCTTAAATCCTTCTTAACACCTCAGTATGTTTTAACAAATAAGTTTGAGTAGGTAACTGGCATAAACATATCTATTCAATTACTTGAAGAACAAAAAAAGAATTTGAGTGTAAAATTTACAACCAAACATTATTCTGTGGGTGTTGAGTTAGCTTTTTCTTTATAGTGAATAAACATTATATTCAAGTTATGTATTGTTCAAGAGTATTTCCAAATTTCTGTTTATTAGTGTAACTAGGAGAACTAAGTAACAGAGGACTTCAATATTTGTCTCCAAAGTTGCAAAATAATGGTAAAAATAATTGAACTTATGTGGATAGTCTAAATTAGTGTAGTTCTAAATTAAATGAAAATTCCCTTAAGAGGACTAGAGGTACAGTACAGATTAAGACTAAGAATATCAAACTGATTTTTTAAAAGAAGGGTATAGATTTTCAGATTAAAAGTCTTCATGAATCAAGTCCAAGTAATTTTACGTCATATCAATTATTTCAGGCTAAGATATTCTATTATGGTACCTTGTTCAACTCCCGTCAGCAACAAAAGAAGGAAATCCTGACAGCCATTCAACACCTCCACTGCTACATACCAATATACAGGCCGAAGAACATTTTCAAAACCCCTAATTATCCTACATCCAAGCATTCCTTCTTTATCCATCTCTCCAGAACCCTAAAAACAGAGTCTTGCTTAAAGAGCAATGAATGGGCTAGTGTCTTGTTCACAAAAAGTGAATCTTACAGAAAACACTTGACCCAACTCCCCCACATCCATCACGATGACGCATTCAGGGACCATGCCAGCAGCATCTCAGTTAATGGGTAGAAAAGCTCCATCTGTCGGGATTGCGTGTTAAGTTTCCCCCCAGTTGGCTGGTGGGCTGTGGAAATACCCACACTTTCCCTTTCAAGCTTGGAACCAGGCATGAGCAAAATGGCCCAGGGGCATCGACCGCGGTACCTGCTTCATGTGGAGTGGCCACCGGGAAGAGCAGCAGCCCGAGGAGGAGGGCTGGGCAGCCCATGTTGGGAAGGCTTCCAGCTACTGCAGAATCCTCGGTTTCAGCTTTATATCCCCTCCAGGCTCCCATGTGGGGCGGGCTCTGCAACCTGATGCTCTTTTCGGGCTTGGATTGCCTGGCACTCAGAGCAGGGGACAGTTCCCTTGCTTCGGCATTTTGTGTGCATTTGCTATGGGGGAGAGGTGATTCCACCGCCTAGAACCATTCCATTGAAGAGTCGGAAGGTGCGATCAGAGGGCAGATGAGACAAATCGTGTGCTGGCCCCTGGCTGGGCGGGTGGGACCCCGTGGTCCCAGGAGCCCTGGATTTCACCAAAGGCATCATTTCCTTTGGCATATGGTAGTGCCCAGAGGAAGAAGCTGCCGAAATCCACTCATCTCTCAGTGTCCATGCCTGCCTCTCCTGCTTTCTAGAAGTTTTCCCTTATTCCTGAAATACGTTCTCTAATTCCCACAGCACCCACTTGATACCTCTCTTATAAGTCTTAATACATTCTGTCTTACTTGTAGTTCATAGTACTTTTTGTCGTGTTTTTCCTATTAGCTTGTAAACTCTTTGAGGGAAGGGCTTCTCTTTATATCATTTCTGGTCCTACTTATCATATTGCTTATTTAGTGTGATGCCTTGTATTTAGATATTTGTGGAATTGAACTTGGAAGCACTCATTTATACCTGATGCTCTTCAAATTACTGCTGCCCTAACAGGCATTTTATCTCTACTCAGAAAATTGACTTATAGCAACAAATGATCCCATGACTTCAGAGACCTCTCCTCTGCTCTGAGCCTTAGGATACAACAGTCAACACCCCTTCTGGAGCATGTGTCTAACTCTACGTGGCTGAATGAACTAGTGGAGTGGACAGGAAGTGTTCATAGACTTAGAGAGCCCTGGATTGTGAAAAGGGTTTGGAAGGAAGGATTTTTCCAAAGGAATACTCAATCTATTCTCTCATTAACACCGCTCTGCAAGCTGGGTGAATCCAATGTGTCAGTCACCGTGTCCTGCAGGGATGGTCTCTGGGCTTCTCCTGTGTGTGGGACACCCAAGGTCAGCCAGGTCCACGTCTGCTCATGATGGACGAGTTGGATCATGGGTAGGAGGGCTGAGGGCTATGACTTCAGCTCAGAGCACCTGGGTCTTGATTCCTCCCCTGTAATTTTGGGTAATGCACTTAGCTCCTCTGAGCCTTGGTTTCCTCATCTGAAAAGGTGAGATAAGACCACCTGAGGTGAGATAATGCTCAACCTAGAGGGTTCTTGGGAGGATTCGGTAAAATTACGTGTCTCTAAGAGATCTATAAATTTCACAAGCAAGTTTATTCTTTCTCAATAGATGTCCTCCTAATAGAGTTTTTGGGCTTTTCTAATGGTCTCACTGACGTTGACCAGAGATTCAGTCAAATTCAGCCAAGGCAGGAAGCAGGTGGGCATAAAGGGAGAGAGGGCGTTCCATAGACAAAAGTAACCAAAGCTGGTGCAATATTTACAGGCCAAAAGTGAATCCTCTGTTTGCTTTTCTATGACTCAGTCTCTCCTTGGAACCCCCATTCTGCCTTCGGCAGACTCTGCAGTTTAGTTAAATGAAGCCTAAATAAGAGGAATAAAGTAAAATAATAGACAGCTCCTGATATTTGCCTCGAACTTAATTATCACTGAGTGTTTCACATTCGTTATTTCATTTTAATTCTTTTGATACTTCCGGGAGTTAGGACAGTAAGTTGTATGTCCATTTCATAGACAGGGGATCTGAGACATGGAAAGACGGACTCTCATGCCCAAGGTCAGCTGGTGAGAAGTCAAAGCTGTACGGTGAGAGATTGAAGCCGTATGGTGAGAACTCAGGCTGGCTGTTCTGTGTCTCTGTGTCCTTCAAAAGACACACGAGACAAGTGGGTCCTGTGTTTCCCTAAGTTGTGTTATGCATTTATTGTAATTTCTGGGATTATCCTCAACTTCAGGTCTGTAACTTGGGTAGATGCTGTTGTACATGTGGTGGTCATTGCCACCTGGCTCCACCAACCCAGCGCTTAACCAGACCCTTGCAGAACACGTGGCCTGTGAAACAGATATTACCCCTGCTTCCCAGGCCAACTATATAATGGGATAGCATGGCATCTGTTAATTAAAAAACAATAAAAAGTTAAATATTTAATCCTCTAGTGATAAAAGCATGACTTTTTTCAATTAATTTATTTTATTAAAATAGCATAATTAAGGAACCATGGGATAACTGTATTTTGTCAGGCACGATAAAAACAAAATTGAAACCCGTGTCGTCAAGAAAACCTATTATTACTGGCCTCCTAGCACATATATGATGTGATTGTTGAGAGACAAAGCTGGCAGGTGGCCCCACGCCACAGGGGCAGCTCCTGGAAGACAAAATTCTGCCTGGTGAAAGACTGCTCCCTGGTAGGGTGGGGCATGGGAGGGGCAGGCCAGGCCCCTCTTCTGGAAAACCATCCCAGAGTCTTCATATAAAGGTATTTCCTTGGTCACATAAACCACCCAACAAACAACTCATGCTAGGAATATCTCTGACTAAATATTTTAAACTCCTAACTTGCGAGGGCTTCAGAATCAGACTGGCCAAGCACAGAAATGTTCCCATGGAGAATGGGCCAGGCATGTTTTCTGAAAACCACTGTTGTGGGTTCGTCTGAAGCACCTAAGTCAGCAGTGACCTCAGATGATAACTCTCATGATTCTCACAAGTCTGACCTGCAGACAGAAACCAGCGGTGCATGCCGTCCTCTCACGGCCTGGAGAGAAGCTTGAGCCCTTAAAGAAACTCAGTTTGTGGAAAAGACCGGCAGTTCATACAGACATTTGAAAACCCAGGGAAAGCAGTAGAGATGCTTCCAGGTAGAGGACACATTGCATTTCCAGGCAGGAAGAGATCATTGTAGAGGGGAGGAGAGAGGAGGAGGAGGGTACTCCCTGCATTTCATGAAAGGTATGGAAGACTCCTCCCCCAAGATAATGGTGACAACTGGTGAAGTTTCCTTACGAGCCCATGGTGATTCAGGATTGAGGCCTACCAGCAGGGCTGGTGTTCAGCAGCCTAGACCACTGTCATTGTGCCATTGTAAAAAGATGGCAGATCTATCTTACTGGTGGGTAATGAGCCCCCCAGTACCCCGTACAACCCTTTGGAACTCCACCTCCTTTCCTGAGCCCAGACCTCCCCAACATAAAATGCAAACACAGGGACTAGATTGGTCATCTCTGTGGTGGCCCTGTACCAGGATGTCGGTATTTCAAATATTACCCAGCTGACCAGGGCAGCAGACTAAAACTCTCCGTCTGGTGTGTTTCGGAAGCAGATGCCTCCTAGAACTTTTGCATCATTTGAAATATATATACATATTTAAATGTAGCTCATAGCTACACACACCTTAACAATAGGTTAACAAGGCTAACAATAATGGCTCATATTGATTGGACATTCATTACCAATGAATGTCCAGTCAATATGAGTTGTTTTCATTGTTGACCTTGGTGGTGGTCCTTGATTCAGACCAGACCTGCCATTGGAGGGTAGTGGCACTGGGCACAGCTAAACCCTTGCCTCTCAGTGTTTTCCTGGGCGAGTTTCCATCATTTATATTCAATTTTAATCTCCTTATCAGCCCGATTTGCATCGTTCAGTCGCCACACCATTTCCTGGGGAATCTAAGCTCCGATCATATTGAGATTGGTGGTTTTTTGTTTTGTTTTGCTTTTTCTAACTTTACATACTGTGACCTTGTGCAAATCAGTGAAACTTGCCCTCAGTACAGGGGTTCCTTTGTCAAACTCCCTTCAACGGACCTCCTGAGAAGGAGGAGGAGGGGAACCAGTCTCTGGCAGCTGCTGTGGGTCCTCCCCGTGGATTGACACAGGGGCCTTCCTGGAAGCAAAGACTCTCTAAATGCAAAATCACTTATATTTGTGACTTCTGTGTGTGTGTGTGTGTGTGTGTGTGTGTGTGGTGGGGAAGAGTAGACTCTCTCTTTGCAGCATTTCTCTCTCTTTGTAATTTGATTCTAATACAGTTTTCCCATCATTTCTTCGCCACCTTCTCACTTTGACTTCATCATCAGAGCTTCCACACATCAGAAGTGGTAGAGCTGACACTTGAACCCATGATGAACCCCTTCACTGAGGAGCAATACATTTCTTCTCAAAACGAAGACACCTGAGCTTCTTCTCTTCCTTCTCTTTCGTTTGTATGGGTCACTGTTGCTGTACCCAGGGCTCTGACTTATTAAGGGTCTTAGGTCATTACCAACAAAGGTGAGTGTCCACTGCTGGTGTGCCAAGTACCTAGTTTGAGGACAGAAATTGCTTGTTTTTCTTATCTGCACTTCCAGTTAATCACCTTTTTTAAAAGCTATCTTTTGTCTTTGGATTTGGTCTGTAAAACAGATAATCTTTTATTCTTACTTCCTGGATTGCTATATCTTAATTAAACATTAGGGAGGAATAGGTATAGGTCTTAAGAATGATAAGAGTGATTGATTCTGAAGCATAATGTATCAAGTCTTGACAGGATAAAACAAAACTCTGTAGCCCAAGTGTCCCTGTGGCGATTTACTTTGGCTTGAACTGACCTCTATCTACCCTGTCATGCTCCATATCATTTTACAATATCCATGCTACATTTTATTCCAAAGTCCAGAATTTAAAAGATGGCTCAGAGTTGTAGAAATTCCCTGGGAGGCATTTGCAGGATCGGATCAACTGACATCGCAGAACAACAGTCCTCTTACTCCTTGTCGACGGCACGATGTCCCCAGGAGCCATGGAAGGGGGTGACTGCAGCCACTGTCTCTGCACCTGAGAACCTGGACAAGACCTGGCATGTGAACTACTCCAAGTCTGGCTAGAAGCCACAGCCGGGTCAAGTCACTCTTTATTTTCCCCGGGCACTTAAAACACCTCACATTGCTTTAATGTGCCTAAAACCAATGTCCTTGAAACTATAACTGACCTTTCCAAATTTGGAAAGGAATTTGCTGCAGTTCACAAAACAAAAGCCAATGGGATAAGTTGTGAAAGTTTGGAGACCACCACCCCCTTGGAGAGCAAACATTCTTTCCTGCTCCCATATCTTTTAGAATAGTGGAATATTTCCCTCCAATAATTGCCACATGATGTCATAGTTCAGATAAGTATATCATTCATGGAGAAATTTGTTTTAAAAATAAATCATAAATACAAACTTCCTAAAGGAGAAGAATGCCGTGGTCATGTTTTGGCGGCTTTTACATCTAATGTATGTTTCTTTTATTATTTCTCCATGCTTAATCATCATACTAGTTGCCTAAGCTTAGGATATCTTAAAGCCATGGTCTATAGTTACAAATGTACTTAGGTTTCAATTAGTCTCTTCTAAATTACACTCCTTCTCAAGCAAACCTCATCTGCACACAGCAAAGCACAGCAAGAGGCCACTTGCCTAAATGACTGCAGGAGAAAGGCAAGAAAGTCCTGAATGAACGTTAGAGCTATGGGGTATTTAACAACCATGCAGAGGAAGTCACCAGAGGGAAAGTCCTCAGAGGAACCCCCCATGTTCTGCCTGAAAGGACTGTGATCCAAACTTCATGTGACTTAGACTGAGAAAGTCAAAGGAAGGAAAGATGGACAATGCGACCACAGAATCAGAGACTTCATCTTAAATTTCAACCTAAATAGCATTTAACACTGACCTATGTAGCATCCTAAATCATGACCACTGAAAAGACAATGGAGAATCATTTGCACTGGACTCGGCCCAAAAGAGATGACAGCAGTATTTGCATAGAGAGGAGCTAAGCCTTGTCCTACCTTCATTGTCTAATATCCCAGACCTGCTGGACCACCCCTGCCTGCACCTTAAGCCTGTTGTAGCAAAGAATTCACACTTCTCACATCTGAGTGCCAGGACTCTGAACCAGTACAATTTTTTACATTGAAAATTAGCACATATGTGCTCGCTTCGGCAGCACATATACTAAAATTGGAACAATACAGAGAAGATTAGCATGGCCCCTGCACAAAGTTGACACGCAAATTTGTGAAGTGTTTCATATTTTTTCTCTTTTTATGAGGCCAACATTATCCTAATTCCAAAACCACATAAAGACACAACAAAGAAAGAAAACTTCAGGCCAATATCACTGATGAACATTGACGCTAAAATCCTCAACAAAATACTGGCAAACCATATCCAACAATACATTAAAAAGATCATACACCATGACTAAGTGGGATTCATTCCAGGGATGCAAGGATGGTTCAATATTCACAAATCAGTAAATGTAATACATCACATAAACAAAAGCAAAGACAAAAACCACATGATCATATCAATTGATGCAGAAAAAGCATTTGATAAGGTACAGCACCCATTCATGATAAAAACACTCAGCAAAGTGGGAATAGAGAGAGCATTCCTCAACATAATAAAGGCCATATATGAGAGACCTACAGCCAACATCATTCTCAATGGGCAAAAATTAAAATCTTTTCCACTAAGATCAGGAACAAGACAAGGCTGTCCACTTTCACCACTTCTATTCAATATAGTACTGGAAGTTTTAGCCACAGTGATCAGACAGGAAAAAGAAATAAAAGACATCCAAATCAGAAAGGAGGAAACAAAACTGTCACTGTTTGCAGATGACATGATAGTATACATAGAAAATCCTATAGACTCCACCAAAAAACTGCTTGACCTAATCAATGAATTTGGTAAAACAGCAGGATACAAAGTCAATATCCAGAAATCAAAGACATTTCTGTACACCAACAATGAAACTCAGAAGCAGAGATCAAAGAAAAATCCCATTTGAAATAGCAAAAAGAAAAATAAAATATATAGGAATAAACCTAACCAAAGAGGTAAAAGACCTGTATTCAGAAAACTACATAACACTCAGGAAAGAAATCAAGGAAGACACAAACAAATGGAAACATATACCATGTTCATGGATTGGAAGAATTAATATCATCAAAATGTCCATACTACCCAAAGCAATGTACACATTCAATGCAATTCCTATTAAAGTGCCAATGGCATATTTCACAGACATAGAACAAACACTTCAAAAATTGATATGGAATCATAAACGACCCCAAATACCTGCTGCAATTTTGAGAAAGAAGAGTAAAGTAGGAGGGATCACAATACCTGACACTAAACTATACTACAAGGCCACTGTAATCAAAACAGCCTGGTACTGGCATAAAAACAGGCACATAGACCAACAGAACAGAACAGAGAGCCCAGAAATGAACCCAAGTCTCTATGGTTAATTAATATTTGACAAAGGAGGAAGCAACATAAAATGGAGTAAAAATAGCCTCTTCAACAGATGGTGTTGGGAGAACTGGACAGCCACGTGCAAAAAAAATGAAATTTGAACACCAACTTAAACCATATACAAAAATAAATTCAAGGTGGATAAAAGACTTAAATATAAACCGTGACACCACTAAAGTCCTAGAGGAGAATGTAGGTAGGAAAATCTCAGATATTTCACGAAGAAACTTTTTTACTGACTTGTTCCCTAGAGCAAGGGACATAAAGGAAAGAATAAACAAATGGGACCTCATCAAAATTAAAAGCTTCTGCACAGCTAAAGAAAACAGTATCAAAATAGAAAGAGAACCAACTGTATGGGAAAACATATTTGCCAATGATACCTGAGACAAGGGTTTAATCTCCAAAATATATAAAGAACTTACACAACTACACTCTAAGAAGACAAGGAATCCAATTAAAAAGTGGGCAAAGGACTTGAACAGACACTTCTCCAAGGAGGACATACAGAAAATCCAAAGACACACGAAACGATGTTCAATATCGCTAGCTATCAGAGAGATGCAAATTAAAACCACAATGAGATACCACTTCACACCAGTCAGGATGGCCATTATAAACAAAGCAACAAACAACAAGTGTTGGAGAGGTTGTGGAGAAAAGGGGACCCTAGTGCACTGCTGGTGGGACTGCAGACTGGTACAACCACTATGGAAAACAATATGAAACTTCCTCAGAAAACTAAAAATGGATCTGCCTTTTGACACAGCAATTCCACTGCTGGGACTATATCCTAAGAATACTAAAACACCAATTCAAAAGAACCTATGCATCCCGATGTTCATAGCAGCACAGTTTACAATAGCTAGGTGCTGGAAGCAACCTAGATACCCATCAATAAATGAATGGATCAAAAAACTATGGTACATTTACACAATGGAATTCTATGCAGCAGAAAGGAAGAAGGAGCTCCTACCCTTGTGACAGCATGGATGGAGCTGGAAAACATTATGCTAAGCGAAATAAGCCAGGCACTGAAAGACAAATACCATATGATCTCACCTTTAACAGGAACCTAAACAACAAAACAAAGAAACAAGCAAAATATAGTCAAAGACACTGAAATAGAGAACAGGCTGACAGTGACCAGAGGGGAGAGGGGAAGGAATTTCAGGGGACATTGGGTAGGGTTCAAGGGAACAAACTTAAAGGACACATGGTCAAAAACTAGGGGGACGGTGGTAATGGGAGGGAAGTGGGGGGGGGGGGTGGGAGGGGGGCTGGACTGGGAGTAAAAAGGAGAAAACTGTATTAGAACAATGATTAAAATAAAATAAAATAAGAAAAAAGAAAATTAGCACATAATAGCGTATATGGATATTGAATTATAATCTCCCAGACCTGACACTTATATAATGTGATTAACCAACCAATGCTACCTCTTTTTTTTTAATTACTCTTTTTTTTCCCTGCCAAGCTGGAGGCATAGGTAGATACACTGTGCCTCCTTACACAACCAAAAGAGGGCAGCAACAAATTTTAAAAAACAACCAGAACTGACAGACAATTGAACTGTAGGGAAGTCTGACAACCTAGGAGCTAAAGAAGAAATATTCATCCAGACCAGTAGGAGGGGTGGGATGGGCAGTCAGGGAAAAGAGTGATAAGTTTGTTCACACACCAGTCAAATGCCAGTCTCATCCTGTCACTAAATATGCCAGGCGTGAATACGCCAGGCGTGGCCTCTCTTATTGACGGCTCCACCTTGCTCCAAGGGCTCAGATTTGCCACCAGCCCACATGGACTTGAGCAACTCCTTTCCAGCCCTTTATCTTTAATTCTCTGAAGGCAGACGGACCCCTGTAAGCCTTTGGTCAGCTAGGTGGAGTGCACCTCCCAGAAAGCCAATTTCTGTCCCTCCACACTCTCTTTTCAGTGGTTTACTTCTCAGATGGGGCATGTAGCAACCCCGATAGGAGACAAAGCTGAATCAAACATGCCCTTGGGCAAGGGGCACAGCAAGTCAAGAATGGAGGCTGGCCCCTGCCTATTCTTACCATTCCCCATCACGGGAGGGAGAGTAACCCTTCAACCCTACAATCTTGACTTGGAGTGGCTCCAGGTGGAAGGGTCTTTTCTCCTGCTTTATTTGCATCCAGATTTCACAAGGACTGACAGGCAGGCAGGAGCATTCCAAACACAGGAAGGCTGCCCCTCCCCTTGTCTACCACTTTGTCTGGTTGTAGTGGAACCAGCAGAACTGCAGCTACATTTGCCTAGCACTGTCTCCATGCTAGACTAATACAGGAGGCTGTTACCTAAATATAAGGGAAACCACAGGCCACACAGCCCCACCATAATCTGATGGAGTCTCAGAATGGCTCAATCACTCGTGTGTTAGCCTATGGGAAATTAGGCAGATCTTTGCCCCGACTCTCCAGGGAAGCCATTAAGCCCAGTGAGCTCATGCATTAGTCCAGCTACAAGCTCAGGCATGTACTTCCGGTTTCAAGGGAAGAGGGCAGGTGCCTTAGGCTTGGACCTAGTGTGGTACCTCCAGCAGTGAAAGAGGGACAACAAAATACCCAACTGACCCCACAGCAGAAAGTCAAGGAGGAAGGGGTAATTTAAAGCTAGAAAGGAAGGATAATTTTATTTTTTCTTTCTCTTTTTTTTAATTTTTTAATTTTTAATTAAATACTTCTGAATTTTATGGTTGTTCAAGTTCAGTTTTCTGCCTTTTCATTTTAATATGAAGACATTTGAAGGCAAATAGGTAGAGGCAGAAAGTAGACTGTAAGACAGGCAGTTGTCAGCAGGTTAACTGTAAAGAGGCACAAAGGGATTTTTGGGGGGTGGTGGAAATGGTCCACAATTGATTAGTGGAGGCAGTGGCATGACTTGGTAAATTTACTAAAAATCATTGAAGTTCATGTCTAAAACAGCTGAATTTTATGGTAATCTCAATAAAGTTTTTAAAAATTAAACTGCTGAGCATGCCACCTCATTCAAGGGGAGGTATTAGGCCAGCCTCATGCTCCCAGTGAAAAAGAGCCAACTCTTCAGTGTGGCCTCAGGCTCTTCCAATCTTTGCCTGTTCCTTTTCCTGGCTTCTTCCCCCATCACGTCCCCCACCCCATTCCTCCAGCAAACCCAAGCTGCTTCCAGTGTCCTGAGCACACCAGGCTCTCCCAGACTCTCCCCCTTTGCTGTGTCCTGTGTGTGGAAGGCCCATGCCTCCTGCCTGCCTGGCTTGTCCTCCAGGAGTTAGTGGAGAGGTCACTTGCTCAGTAGGGTGATCAGTTCAAGCCCAGATCTTCCAAGGTCAAGAGGGGAGGGACTCACCAAGCATAAGAGAGCCAGATCTCATGCTGTGACCTCACCCAAGTCCTTTCTTCTGGGACTCACTTCCTCTTGGGCATGTCTCACTAATTGCTGTTAACCCTGGGGTCCTGGCATAGGAGGCACTGCCTGCTCTCCATCCTTCTCCCTCCCTTCAGCCCCAAATGTAACCTTGTGGGCAAGACCAGGCTGGAACCATCAAAGCTCAGGCTCACTGCTCAGGGGAGTAGCTGGCTTCTGAAAGACAAGCAAGTTGCCAAAAAGGAGAGAGGTATCTGAGACATGAGGGAAGTAGGAATGGCAGCCTAGAAGATCATTTCAAGAAGCATGGATAGTGGCCCAGAATGGACCATGAGAAACTAAGATTGGAGAGGTGATGCCATACCAGAGAGACAGATTTGAGCTGACTGAGCCTTCATCCCAAAAGAACCAAGTGGTCTTTCGTGGCTTGCAAGTAACAATGACATGGTCAGATCATCTCTGTGGCAACTTCCTTCCTCTACACACCAACTTGACCCTAGGGGATACTTCGATGCCTGAACTCAGACCTCACAATAGCTCCCAAGTGGACCAGTTATGATGCAAGAAGGGGTAGTGACTGACCCTTCATTTCCCATGAAACTGTCTGAGAAAGATTAACTCCAGTCATTGACACCTCCCATTCTAGCCTATTGCCAGAGTATGATCAGAGAGTGGGAGAATGGCTGCCAGAAGACTGGAAAACAGAGGCCTGGAGATCCAGGGGCCCAAGAAAGGAAGGCTGCAGAGGGGAAGCCAAGCAAGAATGGAGTACCAGCCAGAACACTAAACACGGGTGATTCTTCTCAGGGTAAAGACTCCCTGTGTTGCCAAGGGGATCGATGTTCCACTTCACTTTTGGGGTGAGTGTAGCTGTGTTTCCTGTCCATTCCTTCCCATCCATCTCAGACCAAGGCCAAATGGAGGAGCCCACCCTGAGCCTGCAGATACCTGGGTCACTGTGGCCCTGGCCTGATTAATGGAGAATTACTCTTTGTAAGGGCTCCCATTCCCAAAGGGGGACCTAGGTAGACCCTCTCCAGAGTTCCCATGCACCTGTCTCTTTGCCTTCCAGGACATGGATCCAATTCTGCCAATCAGACCCACGCATGGCCCTCGGGAAATACTCTCCTTTGGAGAAAGAGATCCTAGTAAGTGTCCTGATGTTTGTGCACAGCAAGGCCATACTGAAGGCAGGCTGTTACCCTGGAACAGGGGTGTCCAACCTTTTGGTGTCTCTGGGTCACACTGGAAGAAGAGCTGTCTTGGGCCACATACTAAATACATTACAACATGTAATCACAAAAGAAATCTCATAATGTTTTAAGTAAATTACAATTTTATAAATTTATAGTGAACCGAGGGCCTTGGGTTGGAACCCTGCTCTAGGGGGAGCCAGAGGTTCCCAAACAACCAGCAGTAGAGATGTAAGTCTCCAAAACAGGACTCAAAGTGGCTGAGTCTGCTAGTGGCTTTTACGCTTGCATAGTAAAATACTCTCTTCTTTCAACATCCCAATTAGGAATATGACTGTAAGTGATAACAAATGACAAAGACATCGTTTCTTGAGCCCTTACTTTGCACTAGTTGCTCTGGTAGATGATGTTTTCCAGAGGCAAACAGTGGTTCTGTGGGTCAGTGACGTTCTTTCAAGTTCATAGTAGGCAAGGAGGTTCAGGAATGGATCCCAGGTTTGCCTGACTCCAAAGACTCGCCCTCTTGCCCACTACACAGGGGCTCAGACACACTCAGCAATGAGGGGAGAAGGTGCCATTAGCTAATTCTTCCTGTGGTCCCCCCCTGCTCCTGTCCTGGGGACACTCTAACAACCCCCGTCTCATTGTCAGCGTCTAGGTGGGGTTCACACCATAGCATCAAGAAAATTTCTGACTTATAAGCAAGAGGAGGAACGGAAGATGCTCAAGAAACTCCAGTTGCTGTCTTCAGACTACAAACAGGTGGTGGAATATAAAAAACAACAATCCTCAGCCTGTTCCACCTGCTGGCCTGTAGAAGCAATATGGAAGGCCAGGGTGGTCGTGCCCCCAGAAGAGCTGAAAATGCCGCGACGAGAGCGGCACGACGTCAGCAAGCACAAGGAGCGCATGCAGTTCGCTCGAGCCCTGAGAAGTAACCCGCAGCTACCCTCCATTTTAAGGGCGAGGAACGCTTCAGTTCTGTCCTCAGGGGCCCTGGGCCCAATGACCAGAGACAACGTCTGGGAAGATGAGGGTGAGGATGACGATGACAATGACTATGATGACGACACGCAAGAGGAGAGAGAGAGAAAAACCTCAAAGAGACAAGAAATAAAAATGAATGTAATTTTCAAGGCAGAAAAAAACAAAAAATGTTTAACATACCAGCCCTCAGACCTGAAACCATTCTTTCCCACAAAGAAAGTGGAACGGTCCATCACCGGCTTAACGAACCGCAATCTTTTTTCTGTGGCTGAATTCCCGGGAGACCTACTGCTGATGAACCAGGCCTGCATGTCACGAGGCATCCATCCCAGTGAGGCGACAAAGGCCAACTGCCTGGAAGGAGACAGTGTCTGGAGAGAGTATACAGGAAAACCAGCATCTCACCATTATTGAAGGTTTATTGATTGCCCATGGCAAGCTGAGTGTTGTGGTCCTTGTTTTCTTGCCACTCTGCCTGCCTGGGTGCCTTTCCTCCCTGTCTTCTTCTGGGACCCGAACGCTGGGTGTCCTCAAGGTATGATCTACCTGCTAAGGCTTCCTGATTTCAGGCAGCTCCTGGCTCTTGGCTCCCACCTACCCTCCAGGATGCAGGCTCCTCCTCTTCATCTTCTCCCACAGGGCCCCCAAATTTAGTGGTTTAAAACAATAATCACTAATTTAGCTTGTAATTCTGTGGGTCAGCAATTTAGGCTGGGCTCAGCTGGGAGGTCCTCATGTGTCTGCAGTCAACTGGCTTCAGGTAGGTGGCTCCTCCTGGGGGTTGACAACCAACAGCTGGGTCCATGGGAGTGACTGGGCCAGGTTTCCTCATCCAGCAGGTTAGCCCAAGGGTGTTCACAGGACCATTGCAGGACCCAAGAGAGTAAGTGGAACTTTGCAAGTTCCTTTGAAGCCCAGACTCCGAACTGCCACACCACCATGGTGTCCCACTCTGTTGACCAAAACAAAAGCATTCCCTGCTTTGGGCAGAACCAAACATGCCATGGACAAAGGAAGACAATTTACTTATCCATTCTCAGGAAGGTTCTGGAAAGCAAAGGGCAGAGGCCGGTGACGTCAATCATTTCTTTGGACAGCCCACCCTACTTAGCTTCGTTTGAAGGTATCTAGTGCTTAGGTGAGTCACTACAAACAATAACCAAACTGATACTTGCTTGAAATCAATTCTTTATTCAGCTTCTCCTATAAATTGAGAGGTTAAGATGTACACTACAGGGCTAAGAAGTGAGTTTCTAAAAGGTCAGAACAGTAATTCTCTAGAGGAAGCTCTGCACCTGTGAGTTTTTGGCACACAGTCACATGCAGGGTTTTAGATGCAGCAGCTGCTGGCCTGACATTCTCACCCAGCACTGAGCCTGGTTTTAGGAAAAGCTGCCCCTGACTTCCCCACCCCCATCCACCATAAGCCTGGGCCAGAGTAAACAGAGTTGGGGTGCTGCTGGGTGCCATGTTCAAGGCACATGTTTCTGGCTTGTTTGTCTGTGTTCTTGGGGCCCAGGTCTGAGTATTGTCCTGAGCCTTCATTCCTCTGATATCACATCGCAGAGCCATTTGTCTGGGCAAGCGGTATCCAGACCTTCAGCTACTGTGGTGCCCCTGGAAGAGAAGGGAAGAGGAGAGGAGTGAGCAGGGTCCTTGTCATCCCACCACACCCATCTCCCTACCCTGACACCATCCCCACAGCTCCGACTCCCCTTAGAGGTACCCTGCACTCTCCTCTCCCTTTGGAATGGTAAGCTTTTTAGGGGTGAGGATTTTTACCTGTTTCTGTTTTTAGTTATTTGTCTCCTGGCACATAGTAGGCCTTCAGTGAATATGCATGGAATGAATGAATAAGTAAGGAAAGAGACTAGAATCAGCCCAACATGGGATGGCCCGAATACGGGCCATGAGGAGAGAGAGCTGTCAAAGATGCTCCAGGGGGTGGAGCCGTGTCACCCAGGGGATGGCTTGTGAGGACTACTGCTACCCCAACACTGCCCCTGTCCCTGGAGCCACCACCTCTGATGACCCTGCCCTGGCCTGCACCTGAAACCCTGGGACTCACTCTGCAGACACTTCCGCATCCACACTCACAACAGATCAGCACACGTGGTCCCCACTCCAGGTGAGGACAATGAAATGGCTTGGCCAGTGTCAGCCCCTGGGAGCCGTCAGAACACACCCATCCTGTCTGCACCCCGTGGCCTGCCCACACCCTGGCTTCCTGTCCCTGGGACTCCAGGTGGTTCTCGTCACCGTCATGAGTAATAATGTTTTCATTACAGTTGTTAATACCGGTGACAATAACAACTTTAACAAAAGCCACCATTCATCACGCTCATTGGCTGTACCAGGCAGAGGCCATGGCAGTTTACCTAACATTATTTTAGGCAACTCTCTCATCTGTCCCAAGGGGTAAGTCTGAACAGTTTGGTCTTACAGATGAGGATTAAGAACCCAGAGGTCAGAGGTGCCAGGTGGGTTTGCATCCCAGCTCAGATCTCTCTTGACCAAACTCCACGTGTTGGTCCCTCTTAGACCAGGAGCCCCTGGGAGAAGGCAGGAGGCAGGTGCAGAGGAACTCTGTCTTACTGGGCACGGCACAGCATGCAACACTCACAGTAAATGCCTAGTTCTCGGTGGAACACAAGACCGACTGAAACACCACAAGTCCCTGTGGGTCATGGGCCTGGGCTCCTGTGGGCACTGGGTTGGGAGGGTGGTCACCTACCCAGGCTGCTCTCCTCAGCATGAGGGGGCCGCAGCTGGATGGGTCCCAGGGTGACATCCACCTTCTCCTGGTAGGAGCTCATGTCCCTCTTTGAGCTCACCACGCAGCCTCTGTGGCAGCGGGAGGAGGAGTCATAGGCCCTGCACACCACCATCTTACACCGCAGGTACACAGAGGGGAAGCGGTTCAGGAAGTGGAAGGAGCTGAATTTGAAGCGGACAATGTGGGGCAATGGCTGAGTGTAGGATTCGTAGGTCTCGTCCTTCACACACCTGGAAGAAGAGAAAAGGAACCTGTTCACGCTCACCAGGACTCTTATCCCTCGTGACTTGGACATACTGGGTGTGGAACTCAACAGCCTGACTTCGGGGCCACACCTCCTGTGGCACCCCATTGCCTGCTTTGGAACACGTGGTTCCCACATTCACTGCTGGCCGTGCAGGAAAATCCTGGAGTTCGTGCACTTCAGCAGCATCTTAGAGCAGCGGGCCAGTCTGCGTGTCCACACTGACAAGCTGGCCCCATATTGTACAGTGACGATGTGCTCAGTGGCTCCAGGTTACCCAGGTGAGTCAGGAAGTGACAGGACCCAGGAAGAGGACAGGAAGGAAGATGGCATTTCCTTCCCTCTCCAGGTCTCAGGGTCAGGCAAGGTGACACCTGGCTACCCTTGGGTATCTTTGGTGCCTTCCTCTCTCCAAAGCAATGTCACCTGACCCACTCCAGCGTGGTCTGGGGACCCTGCAGTTGTCTGAAGCTCAAAGATAGTCTAATGGACATCCAGGTGGGGGATTTGGTTGGTTCCCAGGTGTATCCCAAGAGGCCCTGAGCTCCAGGTACAGCTGGGGCTCATGCATCCCCATGTGCACATCCTCCCTCCCCATAAAATTGCATTATCTTATATACATATACATGCCAGAGTTTGACCCAAAAGGTGCCTTTAATGGAGAAGAGCCAAATCACTAACTACCTGGCATTAATCCCAATCATTGGACAGAACTTCAATTGCTGGTGATCATTTGTAAAAAGAGGATCTAGGGAAACTTCTTCCCCATCTTGGCTGCCAAGGAGGCTGTTGTGAATTGAACCACTTGTAGCCGCTAGACAAACCTCAACCCCCATTTACCAAGTTGACACTTAATGAAAATTGTGCCCTGAAAGAGATGCTGTTCTTAGAGTCTTGAGGAGGAGTGAAATTTAACCTCCTGGCCTTGAGTCCTAGCAGATCACTTTCCCCTACCAGTACCACTTCTGTGTGAGGCAATTGTTACTGAGGTGCCAAGGTCAAATTATGAGCCAAGAAACGATGTAAACACCAATGGGCAGAGATGAAAGACTAGTCATTTCAGCTGCACACCCCAGTGTCCCTGTGAGCTCTCAAGAGTCTTGTGCATAGGAAGACAAGACTCTATAAGATAGCCCAGCCCAGGCACCATGGACCCAGAGCTGGGCACTGCTGGCCTTGCCTCTGCATCTTTGACCTTGGTGAGAACCCTGGACTCTGAGCATCTTCATGCCCAACTGATGTAGGTCAACATTCTGGGACTTCAGTGTGAAATTCATTGTGGACCACCTGCTGTGCATTTTCTTTCCCAAATGCCCACCTGCTCTTTCTCCTTTAATCCTCCAAGCAACCTGTGACGTGTGCACCACCATGCTCATTTGATGAGTGAAGAAACGGTCTCAGAGAGGTGCACCTGCCCTCCCAGAGTGCTATGGGTGGTCACATGGCAGAGCTGGCATCTCAGTCTCCCTCTGCTTCAAAATGAATACTTCCTCACTATACCCACATCCTTCTAGTACTAAGGCTTGCCTCGAGTCCAGTGACCTGGGGCCAAATGCCAGTTTACAACCAACCTGATTGGTGACTCTGGTGTGTCATTCAATTCATTAGACACCCACCTCACTGTATGTTACCCGAACGTGACAACCTGACTGGTTAAGCTTGAGCTCTTAGGACCAAATTCTGCATTCAGAAGCCTTGGGCTACTCGTGTTTGGGTGATCAGTGATAGGTTGAAGTCCCCCTCGTAAAGACATTCCTTACCCACTCTGGATTAGATAGTGAGTCAAAGATGTAAAGTCATTGGGATATGGAGATGTCACACAGGTGTCCACGAACAAGGCCAAAGAGGTGTTGGCATGAAGGACTTCAGCCTGAAGGTACAAACTCTGGTTCAAGTCCACAAAGTACTGGCCGCTGATGACAGGATGTAAGAATGAAGGGGATGTATAAAAGGAAATGTTCACGTCATAATTGCCATACTGCACTTCCTGGATGTCGATGCTGTTGTTAATGATGTACATTGTGGCCACCCAAGTACTCTGGAGCATTTTGCAGCTGACGTGAATGTGGATGTCCTTGGTCCTCTTGATGATGCCTCTTGAAGCAGCTGCTCTGATGACGTTGGAATAGGTGATGGTGTCATTATTGACCTGGGAGAGGCAGGCAGGAGAACAAACAGAGTCAGGCCCATGTCTCCCGCTAAGAGACTCTCATTGCTGGTTCTGTTTGGAATGACAGGAAAGTGACTCAACAAGGCTCCAAGATGCCTCCCAGAACCAGAGATGGCACAGGCCTACTGCCAAGGCCACCATTACCTGAGATGGGCATGCTGCTTAACTAGCAAGACCCTCCTTTCACAATCCCCTCTTCTCTACCACTTGACAGGGGACCACCATGGGTCTTCCTGGGAGCTGCTCTTCCTAGAAGCTGGGTGTGTCTGGGTGATCCCTTGCCCTGTGGTATGACTAAGCTGAGTGTAGACTCCAGAGCTAAGGACCTTTCTGGCTTGTTCTATTTCATTCTCCCTGCTGCTGGGAGAAATCAGGGGAGGCATGCATGTACTTGCTAGAGGGGCTGTGGGCATTAGTTTTCACTGTGCTGTGTTGATGGGTCAGTGGCTATTGCAGCGTGGCATCTGAAGCTGCCAGGGCTGAAAGTGACAGATCAGAGTTATTGTTGCAGCAGGTCTCTGGCCGCTGGAGCAAAGGGTCTTCCCCAGGACTCAGATGGAAAGTCAGGTGTGCATGGCAAAGCAGAGCATTTCTTGTGATACTCAGTTTTTTTCACTTCCTGCACCACAGGGTTATTTCTGACTTTTATCAAGCAGCAAATTCATAAGAACATTGCACCATTTGATGTGCCTACCACCTAGTGAGAATGACTTTTCTGGGGATGAGAACCTTACACCTGGTAGTCTGTGAGCATCTCAAGCAAAGGATGCTTTCTCTCCCCAGGGCTTGGTATGTTGTCAATCATAGCATCAGTAGCATCAATAATTATCCCTGGAAGGGATGACAGGGACAGGGAATGGAAGCCAAGCAAAAGCACTGTGGTGGAGTAGGGTGGGGCCAGGAATAGCTACCCAATGACCCAAATGGCCAAGAGGACACAGGTGACTAAGGCCCCCTGGAAGTTCCATGGTCATGATCATCTGGTCCTGAATGAGGTGAGCCCAAGAGAAGCATGGCCAGGAAGAGACCAGGGGAAACTCTTCCCCTTCCCAAATATTGGGATGGTCAGAAGCAAACTTCTAGCCAGGTATGAGTTCCCACAAGCTGTGGGTGCTTTGGCAAGGAACAGCCCAATACCACCATAGAGGCCTAAATGCAAACCCTAGAATGTAAGTCAACTTGATATGTTATCAGTGAGGAAGGAGTAAGTTATGTTTGCAGTCTTTCACTTAATAAGGTGTCAGCCCCTCTCACCCACCCCAACCCCAAACTGTACAAGCTTCCAACTCTGGAACCTGCTCACGTAAGTGGTGGCAAGCCGGGCCTCCTTGGTGCTGGACAGTGCTGGAAACACTGTCTGCTGCCCTCACCCCCTCCTCCTTCCTTCTCTTTGGATGTGGCAAGGAACAGATTTATATGTTCACCCTGATAACATTCTGGTTAAGCAGACATAATCATGTCACCTGGGTCCCCAGGATTCCAGCAACACAGTGCACATATTCCTGTAAGAAAGCTTTCTGAGCAGAAGGTAGAGTGGGAAGGCCCAGGCTTACCTGCTGGGTGGTGCCACAGCCTGAGTGGGGAATTGTGAAGGTCACCTGGCTTGATGTTATATGGGGCCTACACTGGTAGACTCCGTTCCAGCTGGGAATGACAAGGTCACTGGCAGAATAGCCCAGGGATTCCAGGTAGCGCCTGCTAACATTGACTTGCATTTCATTCGACAGACAAAGCAGCTCTGGCAACCAAGGGCAGTTAATGAAGTCAGTCAGTGCCCCCCAGCCCCAGGAAGTCCCTGTTGAGCTCCTCCCTCACAGAGTTGCAGGGACCGAGGTGGCTGACAAATACAGTCCACATGAGGATACACTCCCACCACCACCACCCCCTGAGGGGCCCTGTGGCTCCAGTGAGTCTCATTCTCAGGAGAGCCCTGTGTGGACTCAGGCACTGGGGACTCCTCAGGTGAAGAATGGGGGACAGGATGTGAAAGGAGTGAAATGTTTGGCCAAGGTACCATTATCTAGAAAGTAAAGTAACGCTCCAGTTGAATTGTGGGGATGCTGCGATATAAGGTCCTGTAGCTATGGAGCAGGTTCAAAGCTTAAAATGCAGGTTGAAAATGAGCGCTTTTCCATCACCTGGCCCTGTCCCTGGCCAGCCTATAAATGAGTGCATTTAACAGCTTGAGTGGTGACCATGAGCCTCTGCTGGAAGTGGCTGAGTGACCAGTGACTTTTAGACAGCAGCCAAATGTGCCAGGTCTCAAGACATGGTCACAGTGTCCCATGCTCTGGAATGGTCACAAGGCCTCAAGCCAGGGCTCATTTCTGCCCTCGGCATGGATGTCTCATTATATGCTGAAGGCATCATCTTGCACATTCTACTCAGTCTCTACTGACCACATTAGTAGTGTCAGTACACAGTGTATTGGTCAGTTCTTGCCTTTGACCTTGTTTCTGGGCAGCTAGAGTCCCAGCACCCACTGCTCCCATTCCCTTTCAGCACCAGATCAAGCCTCAGTGACCTGCCAGGGCTGCTCCCAGTTCCTGTCCCACCACCACAGAAAGGTTGAGGAAGAGAGGGCTCTCAGGGATACCCCACCCCAGACAAACTTGGGGACTTACTGGCACTGTCATTGGAAGGACTAGAGTAGTAGTCAGCCTGGAACCCTGTCCTGGTGACGCTGCCATCGCTGACAAAGCGGATGGACATGAGGTTGGATGATGAAGTGAAGGTGTCCCTTGCCCCGTGACAAAGCCGGGCCATGAGAGAGGAGCTGTTGTAGGGGCCATCAAACACTTCGATGTAATCGTGGTCACAGTTCCCCTCAAGCCTGCAGAGACAGGACACATGGCTTTGGCTTCACCTCCCACCAGGAGTGGCAGCAGGAGGTCAGGTCTGGGTGTGGGGTCACCCCTCTGGGTCAGAAACTATGACAAAATTTAATAACTGAAAATAACAGATTTTCTTAAAGAAAGCAGAGGTTCCTCTCCCCATGGACTGCACACATGGGTCTTAGTCCTTCCTGCTTTTTGGGGTCACATATTTGACACATACATCTCCTCTCTCTACAGCCCCTTGAATCATGGCAGGAAAGACTCCCACCCTGCCTTAGATGTTTTCCAATCAAAAGAGCTTTGTTTCCCCTAGAATGAAATGAATATCCATGAATTCATGGTGATGGGAATGAGTTATTGAGTGAGCACAGGTTGGACAAGTCAAACACCCTCCCCGAAGGTTGGGTTCTTGCCTACAAGGGGATCACCCTATCCGTACCCAGAGCCCCTGTGAGGCTCAGATGGAATAGCTCATGGAAAGTGCTTCACAGAGTAAATGCCGTGTCCATTGCTGTCAAGATGCTGCCTAAAGAACCAGCCCTGGTTGGCCTCCCTTCATAGGACTTCATGAGTTTTAAATGGAGTCCCCAAAATCCACATGAATTGTAATGATAAGGTAATCAGAATTATCTATCTTCTGCAAGACCCCACATAAATTTCCAAAGCAGGGACATTCCTCCAAAGCTACTGCAAATGAGAAATTGAAAGAGAAAATAATCTTGCTCAGTGGTGGCTCAGAGGGAAGAAGTTATAGCGCCTTCTCTCCAGGACGCTGAAAGCACTGGTGCCCCTTGCATGGACACTCCCCACCCCAGGCCAGTCACATGTTAATGTGCTTTTCTGATGTCTCCTCTGCCTAACACAGTGGTTTTTCCACTTCTGCCTGATCCCTGGGACCCGCCCCCAATAAAAGAGGGAGTACAGGGAAGAGAACAGCTGGTGTGTTTGTTAATAGGGTCCTTTGCATTACTATTATTGTTTCCAACAGAGTCCCTCCCCTGGATAATGTTTTCCAAGTACCTTCATGTATTTATTTCTCTTGTGATGTTTCCAATAACCAGGGAGTGGTGGAGGGGTGAGCAGGTATTTTATTACTTCTTTTTCTGACAGGGGCTGAGGAAAGTTAAGGGATCTTATGGTCACACCACACATTAGTGGCCAAACTGAGACTTGAGGCCAAGGCCCTTGTCCTGGCCCCACTTTCCTGGGCTGTTTTCATGCTGGATCACAACTTGAACCCACCAGAAAAAAATGTCAATGGGAAGCCCCTTTGATGAAGTTCTAGGTCCTGTCTGTTCACTTCTAAAGTGTCTGTGAGGCCTCCTGTGCAGCCCACTCCGCACCCACACACTTACTGCATGTCTCTGAAGACAATGGTCACACAGTCATTGTTCTGGACCTCGATATCCCACACACACCGGGCGTTGTTCGGGTAGTTCCCAGGATAGAAAGGGCTGGAGAAGTGTCCTGACAGCTGGGACAGGAAGCCTCCACAGGAATAATTTGCTGCTGCGACAAAACAGAAATGCTGTGGCCCCCAAAGCACAAAATCGATGAGACAGAATGCCAACAGGAGGTAGTCTAGACCTGGCCTGTCCACCCAGGGTCAATAGGAAACCCTTCCTGGGTCACTACACTTAGGGAAGCCCTCTCCTCATGACTCCTGTCATCTCTCCCCAGTGCCACTGCCCCTGAGGCAAAGGGAAAAGGGGCTTATCAGGGAGGTCAGCACTTACTGGTTGGGCTGGTGGCAATGTGGGAAGGAGCTGTTGACAAAGAGAAAAGATAATGATGAGTTTCGTGGCATCCTTGACACAGTCTTGGAGCGCTTGCTTGCTCTACGTGAGAAGTGTGCCGACCCTGGGGCCACATGGAGATGCTGGCTGCAGGCCACACCCTCAGGGAGCTCATGGTCTGAGGGAGTGGCTGGGATGGAGTGAATGGAACAGAGTGAATCCTAACACAGTGGGCGGATGGGAGCCAAAGCTTTGGCTCCAGGCCCAGCGTCAGCAAATGAGTCTGCTTTTCTCATAATCCTCAGCTTCATACAGAACTTCCGCTAACCCCTGGATCAAGTGAGGCCCCTGCTGATATGCCCTTTGCGCAGTGATCTTTCCCCTTGAAACACCTGTCACAGCTGTAATTATGTCATTAATTCTGAAATACATATTTAATACTGCATTCTACCTGAGGGATAGGTCAGTTTCTCTTTTTCCTTATTCTGTAATATTACAACCCTTCTTGATGGCCACACATCTACATGCACAGCTAAGACATTAAAATAAGCATCATAAGATTTAGCTGAACTGGGCACTTCCCTGATTCATGTGGTCCCAGCGCAGCTAAGCTGCCTGCACACCGCGTTAGCATCATTGATGTCCCAATCATTGTCCTACACAGTCCCCCAGGAGCCTCAGTAGAGAACCTGCACCAAGCCCTGACAGCAGACACTACCATTGACCAGCCTCAGGTTCAAAGTGCCTTTGGTCATGAATCCTAGGGATGGCATAAGAACACCTCCTCCTTGACTATGTTGAGACACCAGGCCTGAGGCACATTCCAGACTCTTGGGACACCTTTATGGCCTAACCACCTGGGGCAAACTATTAACTTTCAACATGAGCAAAGGCTCAAATTCACCAAAGGAAAGGAGTAGAGTCAACCCATCCCACCAGATCAAGGCTACTCCAATGGAGGGGAGCACCCATGAGAGGCCCAAGGTAGGTGAGCAGGACTGCCTCCCCAGTACCACACAGGCCTCCCAAGGCAGATCTCCATAGATCCAGAGGCAGTTCTCCTTGGTCAGCAGCCGCTGGCTCCACTGTTGTCCCAGGAGACCTCAGACACCACATTAGGAGGTGACAGGATGTCTGCCTTAGAGGAGGGGGACAGGCACCTTCCCCCCTCTTCTCGGGACAGCATCCGGAGGCCTGAGCCTGTGGCCTAGTCTCAGTGGTACTAGACAGGTCTCCAGCACTCACACTCAGCCATGGAAGGGGGTCTGTGTTGAACCTCTGCCCAGCATCTCACTAGAGACAGGTCGCCATGCAACTATGTCACACGTAGGACCTGGTTTCACAGAATACTCCTTGCAGACCACACCAGAAGAACAAGGATATGATGGCCAACATGGAACCCCTTTCCATCATGTTCCATTCTATCCTTGAATCAGAAGCAGAGCAGAAGCAGAGCCCTGGGGCAGTGGAGGGAGTGAGGGTGAGAGGAATATATACCTGAGTCTGTGCTTGCTGGAGTTGAAGGTGTGGAAGTGTTTGGCCATGTGTCTACAAGTGACAAAAAAGGAAAGGCCACAGTTAGGGGGTCACCAATACTGATCCTTTAAGAATTTTGTGGGGGCATCAGGACAATTGCCCACATGCATCCTGCCACTCGCTCCCTTAATGTGCAGAAGCCTATTTTTCAGCAAGGTCTGTGGGGTCCAAGGCCCTGTTAGAAATCAGACTGATTCCTTAAATCCGTAAGCCTGCTGTGTGCTCTTCTAAAGTAAAAGAGCTTTGCCCTCTCCCAGCCCTGAATCATGTGCTCATCGGTAGTTCTCAGAGGCCGACCTGACTCTAAAGCTTGGATACAAAGAGTCAGGGTCATGAGGATGAAACCTGCAGCCAATCAAATGTCCACAGGTCATACGCATATTATTCTACCATCCCCTGGGCACTGTCCATACCACTTTGTGATACAGATGTGACCACGGTGAGTCTCAGTGTCTGATGGTGTGAGAGCTGGTGAGAAGACAGAAGTCTGACATCCTATCAACAAGATGGCACTGGTTTATGAATGTCCATTATCCCACAAAATGTTTATCAGCCTGGACACAGTCGGTCATGACATTGGAGGCCATTGCCCCGAACACTAGCAGCTATCTTTGGGACAGGAACCAAGAATTGGAGAACACAAATGGATCAGTAACACATGGACTCTTTGAAATCCCACCTACACTTGTGAAGCACTCATGAGCATCTCAGTGCTTAAGGGCAAAGGATGAGCCTTGAAGGGTGTTCACAGAGCAGTGGTTTACCCAGAGTGGGAAGGAGAGGAATGGGTGTGCATTAAAAGAATCATATCTCAGGAAGGTCACTGGAAACTTACCTGGCCAGAATGTTGCCTGGGACTGAGCAGCTGTGAGTAAGAGAAGGAAAATGTAAGATGAGGAGTACACAGTTGCCCAACCCAGATCCAAGGTTGATGACCCTGGTCTTATACTCACTGAGCTGGTGCCTTGTAAGTGCCCTCGCTATGGACACCACCTCTGGCCATTAAACCTTTCTCTCCTTGCCATCACCTGCCTCACTGTGTGTGAGGGCTGACTTTTCTGTTGGTCAAAGTCAGTGTCATGCCCAAGACAGGCCACCATAGCCTTGGCATGACACCTCAGGATTAACAGAGGATGACCCTGATGAATGGGTTGCTGTACAGGCCAATTTTTCTGCCTGAAGGTGTGATGACAGTGGTCTTTCATAACAATTTCCACACTTTCTCTGCATCCTGTCACCATACACAAGGCCCTGCCTGGCTCACCAACATTCGATTCATTGGCTTCCTGCCGTGCCCCACCTTAACCTGCTCCCTGCCATTTCCCACTCTACCCCACTCCCTGCCATATGATGAATAGTTCACAGAGGAGCTCTGTGCTCATGGGTCCACTCCTCAGCATCACATTCAGGGACAGCAACCAACACTGTGATAATCACAAAACAGAGTTTCCTACCTACCCACACACAGGCCACATGGCCCTGCCCAGGAGCATCACCTGAGCTGGGAGGTGAGCTCAAATTTCCGAGGCAAAACAAAAAGGCTCTCTGCTCTGCCCTCAGGAAGCTGGAGCCTGAGCAAGAACAAGCTTCCACAGATCCCTTCAACAACCTGTGGGCAATTCGTAGGTATTGCCAGGGTGCTGTATGGGTGGAGCTCCTTTTTCAACCAAAACAGGTGACATAACCCCTTCGGTGCCTCCTGATCTGGAATAAGCACTAGTATCAAGAATGATGCAATGAGGATTGGGCAGTAGCTCTGGAATGGGAATCTTGTCAGTTCTGAGCACTATTGCCCCACGAGAGGGAGACCCACCATGTGTGAGGCCACCTGAGCAGATGATGCTGGCATCCTCCCTGTGGTTACATGGGCTTGAGTTCCATCCTCTGTGCCAGCAGCTCCACAGGTAGGGCTTGTACCCTGAGCAGTGGGTGTTGTCCAGGATGATGGGCCCTGACCCCTGACCAAACCGGGCACTTCCCGGAGTCAACATGGCCAAACCATAGTCCAGCTTCCTGTACACCACATTGGCATCATTGGTGTCTAATCATGGTCACACATGGTCCACTAGGAGCCTTGGTACAGATCCTCCACCTGGTCCTGACATCAGTCCCTCCTATTCACCAGCCTCAGGCCCAAAGGCCCTTTGGCCCCAAACCCTAGAGACTGCACAAGAACACCTTTTCTGTACTGTGCTGAGCCACTAGGCCTGGTGTGCATCTAGACTCTTGGGATTCCGTCATGGCCTACCCACCTGGGGAAAACTCTCAGTTTGGACACCTGCAGAAGTTCATCTTCATTAGAGCAAAGGAGCAGAGTTGCCCTATCCCACCAGGTCCAGGCTGTTCCAATGAGCAGGAGGACCCATTATGGCCCCCAGGGAAGTGAGTGGGACTTCCATCCTGACCCCTATGGGGCCTCTCTAGAAAGAGCTCAATCGCTGCAGGGTTGTTCCCCTGGTCCGTACTTATTGGCTCCCCTGTGGTACTTGATGACATCGGGTACATCCCTGGGAGGTGGGGGGAAGTCTGCCTGACAACACGGGACAGGCACATTCACGCCTTCTTTTTGGGACATCACTGGAGGCCTGAGCCTGCAGCCAGGGCTCAGCGGTACAGACTATCCAGGCCTCCAGCACTCACACTCAGCCATGGAAGGAGGTCTCTAATGAACCTCTGCCCAGCAACCCACTAGAGATGAGACAACACACAACGCTGTCACATGTAGGACCTGTCCACCACAGAGACAAGGACATGAATGGCCCATGTGGAACCTCTTTCTATCACGTGTCATCCCAACCTTGAATCAGAAGCAGAGGCAGAGCCTGAGGGACAATGACAGGAATACATACCTGAGTCTGTGCTTGCTGGTGTTGAAGGCATGGAAGTGCTTGGCCGTGTGTCCACAAGTGACAACAAAGGGAAAGACTGCAGTTTGGAGATCATCAACATGGACTCTAAAAAATTTGTGAGGACATCATGAGAATTACCCATGGGCATCCCACCAATTCCTACCTTAATGTGCACAAGCCTATTTTTCTGCTGGGTCTGGTGGGTCCAAGGCCCTGTTAGAAATTGGACTGATTCCTTTAAATCTTTCAGCCTGCTGTGTTCTCTTCTAAATTGAAAAAGTTTTTCCCTCTTCCATCACTGAGTCATATGCTTACTGGTAGTTCTCAGAGGCTGACAAGACTCTAAAATTTAGATGGAAAGATCAGGGACATGGGTGTGAAAACAGGAGCCAATCAAGGGTCTGTGTATTTGGCAAATTGTTATCACATATTACTCCACTATCCCCTGGGCACTGTGCCTGCCCCATAGTGAGGCAGGTGTGACCATGCTGAACTGCAGTGTGTTGAAGGTGTGAGGGGAGGAGAGAAGATCGAAGTCTGATGTGCCGTCAGCAGGACCCCAGTGGTCTGCACAGTCCAGTACCCACAAAAAGTGCATCAGCTGGGATGTGACAGTGTCAATGTCACGCCACTGGAGGCCATCTCTCTGAACATTGGCAGCCATCTTTAGGGACAGTAACCAAGTATTGGGGGAGAATACAAATGGATTGATAATACATGGAGTCATGGAAATGTCATGTATATTTCCGCAGCAGTTGGGATCTCAGTGATGGAGGACAGAGAGCCTGTGCACGTGGGCATGCTCACAGGGCAGGGGCTCACCCATAGTGAGGAGGAGAGGCACAGAGGTGCAGATGGAGAAGGTATGTACGAGGGATGTTGCTGACAACTCACCTGGCCAGAATGTGCGCTGGGACTGAGCAGCTGTGAGGAAGAGAAGGAAAATGCGAGCCCAGGATCACACAGTTGCCCAACCCAGTTCCAAGGTTGATGACCCTCTTCTTACACCCACTGAGCATCATGACGCCTCACATGTGCCCTTGTTGTGGATACTACTGCTGGCTGCCCAAACCTCTGTCCTTGCCATCACCTACACCACTGTGCCTGAGTACTCACTTTTCTGTTTGTCAAAGCCAGTGTCATGCCTGAGAAAGGCCACCATAGCCATGGCTGATAGCATGGCAAAGAACAGAGAATGACCCTAATGAATGGGGTGGCACAAGTGCCAATTTCTCCACCTTGAGGTGTGATGACGGTTGTTTTTTAAACCAATTCCTACAGTCTCTCCATGCATTGTGTCACTGTCTCCAAGACCTTGCCTGACTCACCAGCGTTCCATCCATTACCCACCTACCGTCTCATACCTCAATCTGACTCCTTGCCACACATTCTGTCTTTCAAAGAGGAGCTCTGTGCTTTTGGGTCCCTTCATGAGCATTGGATTCTGGGACAGCCCAAAGCCCTGCATTCATCACAAAAATGGAGCTTTCTACCCACCCACACACCTGACAAATGGCTCTGCCTAAGACCTTCACCACAGTAGAACCTGAGGTGTGCAGTGGTCTCGTGTTACCAAAGAATGAGGAACAGAGTCCCTGCTTTGCCACCAGGAAACTTAATCCTGAGCAAAAAACACGGTGCCCCAGTCCCCTCCAACAACCAACAGGCAATTCCCACCAATTGAGCTGGTCCTGTGGGGACCAACCTACTTTTTCAACCAGAGCAGAGGACATAAACCCTTAGGTGCCTACTGCCCTGGAAAAAGGTCCAGTACCAGGGACAATGTTGCCTGGCTAAGGCAGGGGTGCTGGAGTGGGAATCTCATCATCTCTGAGCAAAATCACCCCACAAAAGGGAGACCCACCATGCATGAGGCCCACCTGAGCAGATGACACCTGCATCCTCCCCGTGGTGACAGTTGTGTGAGTTCCAGCCTTGGTGCGGGCAGCTCCACAGGTGAGACTCACGTCCTGAGCAGCGCACGTCGTCCAGTACAATGGGCCCCGAGCCCTGACTGAATCGGGCACTTCCTGGAGCCAACGTAGCCCCACCACAGCCCAGCTGCCTGCACACCACGTTAGCATCATTGATGTCCCAATCATCATCACACACAGTCCCCCAGGAGCCTCGGTAGAGAACCTCCACCCGGCCCTGACACCGTTCACCTCCGTTCACCAGCCTCAGGTCCAAAGTCCAATCAGTCCCGAAACCTAGAGAAGGCACAAGAACATCTCCATGATTATGTTGAATGGACAGGCCTGAGGTACATGCCAGACTCCTGGGACACTCTCCTGGCCTAACAACCAGGGGCAAACAGTCAGCTTTGGACAATGTGCACAGGCTCATCTTCATCACAAGGAAGGAGCAGAGATGTCCTATCTTATCAGGTCAAGGCTACTACAATGGAGGGGAGCTCCCTGACACACCCAGGTAGGTGAAGGGGACTACAGCCCCCCTGACTGCACATGAAAAGGCTCCTTGCCCTGCCCTCAAGAAGCTAGATCCTCTGTATAAACATGGGTGCACAGCCTCCACCAACTCAATTTTGGGCTGTATCCCCAGCATGCTGGGGACATACCTTCTCAAGCCAAGATGCTTCCTCAGCTGCATCAGGTGACAAAAATGTTGGGTGCCAGCTGCCCTAGGGCAAACTCCAGTGCCAGGTACAGCATTGTGATGATTGGGAATTAGCTCAGGACTGGGAAGTGTGCTTGGTTTCTACAATGTTACCCAGAAAGGGGCCCAGCAATGTCTGAAACCCACCTGAGCAGATGACACCAGCGTCCTCCCCATGGTTACAGTTGTGTATGTGCCAGCCTTGGTGCGGACAGGTCCACAGGTGGGACTCATGCCCTGAGCATCCCACGTTGTCCAAGAGAATAGGCCCTGAGCCCTGACCAAATTGGGCACTTCCCAGAGCCGACTTGGCCATGCCACAGCCCAGTTGCTTACACACCACGTTGGCATCCTTGATGTCCCAGTCATCATCACACACAGTCCCCCAGGTGCCTTTGTAGAGAATCTCCACCCGGCCCTGACACCGGTCACCTCCGTTCACCAGTCTCAGGTCCAAAGTCTCTTCGGTTCTAACCCCTAGAAAAGATTCAAGAAGAGCTACTCCATGATTATGTTGAGCCATGAGGCCTAAGGAACATGCCAGACTCCTGGGACACCATCATGGCCACACCCCCTGGGGCAATCAGTCAGCTTCAGACATGTGCAGAGTTTCATCTTCATCATCAGAAGGGAGCAGATATGTCCTTCCCACCAGGTCAAGACTGCTCCAGTGAAGGGGAGTCCCAATGACCACCCCCAGGGCGCTGAGTGGGATTCCACCCTGCCCCACAAGAAAAGGCTCCCTGCTCTGTCCTGAGGAGGCTTGACCCTGTGTATGAACACAGGGAGCAGCTGCCACCAATCTGATTTCAGGCAGTCCCAGCAGGATGCTAAAAACTCACCTATTCTAACCGAGATGCTTTTTCAGCTACAGCAGGTGACAATATATGGGCTTCAAGCTCCCTTAGCACAAACACCAGTGCAAGGCATAGCATTATAATGCTTGAGAATTAGCCTACAACTGGGAAGTGTGCTTGGTCTGTGTAATGTCACCCAAAGTTCAGGAATGTCTGTGGCCCACCTGAGCAGATGACTCCAGCGTCTTCCCCGTGGTTACAGTTATGCGAGTTCCAGCCTCCATGTGGGCAGCTCCACAGATAGGACTCTCGTCCAGAGCAGCCCACATTGTCCAGAAGAATGGGCCCTGAGCCCTGACCAAACCGGGCACTTCCTGGAGCCGATGTGGCCAAGCCACAGCCCAGCTGCCCACATACCACGTTGGCATCATTGAGGTCCCAGTCGTCGTCACACACAGTCCCCCAGGAGCCTTTGTAGAGAACCTCCACCCGGCCCTGACAGCGGTCATTTCCGTTCACCAGCTTCAGGGCCAAACTCGATTCGGTCCCAAACCCTAGACATGGCAGAAGAACAACTCCTTTAGGACTGTGTTGAGATGTCAGGCCTGAGGCATATTCCAGACTCCCGGGACACCCTCCTGGCTGAACTACCCATGGGAAACAGTCATCCCTGGTCACATGCAGAGATCATCTTCATCACAGGAAAGGAGAAGAGACATCCTATCATGCCACGAGAAGGCTTCTCTAATGGAAGGGAGCACCCATGACCGAACATGGGAAGTGAGCGGTACTGCCACCCAACCCCACATGAAAAGGCCCCCTGCTCTGACCTCAGGAAGCTTGAACCTGCATACAACCATGGGCACACAGCCACCACATAATCAGTTACTGCCAATACCAGCAAGATGCTTGGGACACTCCTATTCTAACCAAGATGCTTTCTCAAAATATCTTGGGTGGCAGCTGCCCTAGCACAAAATCCACTGCCAGCCCATAGCATTAAAGCTTGAAATTAGCCCAAGACTGGGAACTAGGATTGGTCTCTGCAATGTCACCAAGAAGGGAGGTGCAGTGATGTCTGGGACCCACCTGAGCAGATGACACCAGCGTCCTCCCCGTGGTTACAGTTGTGTGTGTTCCAGCCTTGGTGTGGGCAGCTCCACAGGTGGGACTCATGCCCTGAACAGTCAACGTTGTCCAGGACAATCAGCCCTGAGCCCTGACCAAACTGGGCACTTCCCGGAGCTGACGTGGCCAAACCACACCCCAGCTGCCTGCATACCACATTGGCATCATTGATGTCCCAACTGTCGTCACACACAGTCCCCCAGGAGCCTTGGTAGAGAACCTCTACCCGGCCTTGACACTGGTTACCTCCATTCACCAGCCTCAGAGCCCAATTTCCTTCGGTCCCGAACCCTATGGAAACACAAGAACACATCCTCTATGACTATGTTGAGCTGCCAGGGCTGAGGCATGTGCCAGACTCATGTGGTACCCTCCTGGTCTAACTACCCAAATCAACAGTCAGCTTTGAACACGTGTAGAGGTTCAGCTGCATCACAAGGAAGAAGCGGAGGTGTCCATCCTACCAGGTTAAGGCTTCTCCAATGGAGGGGGACTCCTTTGACCACCGCCAGGATGTCGAGAGGGATGACAACCTAACCTCACACTAAAAGGCTCCTGCTCTGTCCTCAGGAGGCTTGATCTTGTGTATAAACATGGGACACAGCCCCCACCACCCTGATGTCCAGCAGCCCCAGCAGGATACTAGGGACTCACTCTTCTAACATGATGCTTTCTCAGCTCTATCAGGTGACATAATATCTTGGGTTTGAGCTGCGCTAGCATAAACACCAGTGCCAGGCATATTATCATGATGCTTGGGAATTAGCCCAGGACTGGGAAGTGTGCTCAGTCTCTGCAATATCACCCAGAAGGGGATCCAGTGATGTCTGAGGCCCACCTGAGCAGATGACACCGGCATCCTCCCCGTGGTTACAGTTGTGCGAGTTCCAGCCTCGGTGCGGGCAGCTCCACAGGTAGGACTCAGTCCCTGAGCAGCGCACGTCGTCCAGGACAATGGACCCTGAGCCCTGACCAAAACGGGCACTTCCCGGAGCAGATGTAGCCCAGCCACAGCCCAGCTGCCTGCACACCACGTTGGCGTCATTGAGGTCCCAATCGTCATCACACACGGTCCCCCAGGAGCCTTGGTAGAGAACCTCTACCCGGCCCTGACACCGGTCACTCCCATTCACCAGCCTCAGGTCCAATGTCCCTTCGGTCCCGATTCCTAGAAATGGCAAAAGAACATCTTCTCTGTGACTACGTACAGCCACCAGGCCTCAGGCAGGTTCCAGACCCTTGGGGCACCCTCATGGCCTAATGACCTGGGGCAAGTGTCAGCTCTGGAGACGTGCACAGGTTCATTTTCATCACAGGAAAGGAGAAGAGATGTTCTGTCCTTCCAGGTCAAGGCTGCCTCAATGTACAGGAGCACCCATGATGGCCCCCAGGAGGTGAGTCAGACTGCCTCCCTGACTCTACATGGGGTCTCCAAAAGAAGCTCCCAGCTCCAGGGGCATTTCAGTGGTCAGTCCCTGCTGGCTAAACCATGGTCCCAGGTGACACCAAATATAGCACCAGGAGGTGCTGGGACACCTGCCTGACAGGAGGGGACATTCACTCACTCTTCTCAACACAGCAGCTGGCAGCCTGAGCCTGCAGCCTGGTCTCAGTGGGATGGACTAGCCAAGTCTCCAGCACTCACACTCAGCCATGGAAGGGGGTCTCTGCTGAGCCTCTGCCCAGTCTCACTAGAGATGGGTCCCCATGCCACTATGTCACATGTTAGGACCTGGTCTGTCAGACTATTGTTTAGGAGGCCCCACCACAGGGCCAAAGATATGAATAGCCCATGTGGAACCTCTTTCCATCAGGTTCCATCCCAGTCTTGAATCAGGAGCAGAGGCAGAGCCCTAGAGAGGGTGAGAGCAGTATATACTTGGACTGGTTCTTGCTGGTGTTGAAGGCATGGAAGTGCTTGGCCATGTGTCTACAAGTGACACCAAAGAGAATGGCCACAGTTAGGCATCACTGAAACAGGTCCTTTAACAATTTTGTGGTGGGGATGATGAAAACTTCACCTGAGCACCCTGCCTCTTGTGACCTGTGTGTGCACCTGGGTCCTCATCAGGTAGGTTTTGGGGTTGAATGTCCTGGTGGAGATCACCCTGATTCCTCTAATCTCTAAGCCTGTCTTGCTCCCTCTCCACTAAAAACCCCTGGACCTCCCATCCCTGAGTCATGTGCTCACTGGTAGTTCTGAGAGGGTGTCCAGACTCTAGAGCTTGGGTGGATAGAGTCAGCAACATGGGGATGAAGCCTGGAGCCAATCACATGTCCTCATATTCAGAAAGTCATTATCACAGATTTCTCTGCTATCCCCTGGACACTGTGCCTGCTCCACAGTGAGGCAGGTGTGACCATGCTCAATTGCAGTGTGTTGAAGGTGTGAGGGGAGGAGAGAAGACTGAAGTCTGAAGTGCCATCAACAGGACCCCAGTGGCTATGAATGTCCATTATCCTACAAAAAAATGCTCAGCCCAGATGTGGTAGGATCAATGTTTATGCCACTGGAGGCCATCTCTCTGAACACTGGAAGCCATCTTTTCAGATAGCAACCAATTATTGGGTGAAAACACAAATGGATAAATAATTCAATGAGTCCAGGAAATGCCATTTGTACTTCCACAGCACTGTTGGGATCTCAATGATGGAGGACAGAGGACCTGTGCACGTGGGTATGTTCACAGGGCAGGGGCTCACCCGGAGTGAGGAGCAGAGGCATGGAGGTGCAGAAAGGGAAGACATAACTGAAGGAGATCGCTGGCAACTCACCTGGCCACAATGTTGGTTGAGACTGAGCAGCTGTGAGAAAGAGAAGGAAAATGTTAGATGAGAAGCATTCAGTTGCTTGACCCACATCCAGGGTTAATAGCTTCATATTATACAAAACGAGCTGACTCCTTACATGAGCCCTCACTGTGGACACTACCACTGGCTGCCTGAACCTCTGTTTTTGCCATCATCTGCCTCACTGTGCCCAAGGACTGACTTTTCTGTTTGTCAAAACCAGTGTCATGTCAGACAGAAAACCATAGCCATAGCCAATGCCCTGGGAGTTAGCAAGGAGGACTCTAATGAATAGGATGGCAGAGGTGCCAATTTTTATGCCTCCAGGTGTAATTATGGTGGTCCTATATAGCAATTTCCAGATTTTCCCCATGCATCGTACCACAATTCTCAAGGCCCTGCCTGGTTCACTAGCATTCCATTCATTGGCCACCTGCCATCTCACACCTTACTCCACCCCCTGCCCCATATTGGTAGTTCACAGAGCAGCTCTGTGCTCTTAGGTCCCTTCTTGAGGATCAGATTCTGGCAGAGGCCAAAGCACAGAACTCCTCACAGAACAGAGCTTCCTAAACACCATCACACCTCATAAAGTGCTCTCCCTAAGGGCTTTGCCCCAGGTGGACTGGAGGTGGGAGGTCAGTGGCATTAATGTGGTGGAAGAAAAGGCTCCCTGCACTGCCATGAGGAAGCTTGACACAAAGCAAGAACAAAGTACCACAGTCTCCCCCAACAATCTGAGGACAATACCTAGTGAATGCTGGGGTCCTCTATGGAATGAGCTTGGTTCATAAACAAAGCAGGTAACATAATCCCTTGAGTGCCTGATGCTCTGGAATAAGCCCCAGGACCAGGGATAATGCTATGTGGCTCAGGCAGGGTGCTGGGGTGGGAATCTTGTCAGTTCTGAGCAATATCTCCCCATGAAAGGGCAACCCACCATGTCTGAGACCCACCTGAGCAGATGACACCTGCATCCTCCCCGTGGTGACAGTTGTGTGAGTTCCAGCCTCGGTGTGAGCAGCTCCACAGGTGGGACTCACGTCCTGAGCAGCGCACGTCGTCCAGGACAATGGGTCCTGAGCCCTGACCGAATCGGGCACTTCCCGGAGCCAACGTAGCCTCACCACAGCCCAGCTGCCTGCACACCACGTTAGCATCATTGATGTCCCAATCATCATCACACACAGTCCCCCAGGAACCTTGGTAGAGAACCTCCACCCGGCCCTGACACCGTTCACCTCCGTTCACCAGCCTCAGGTCCAAAGTCCAATCGGTCCCGAAACCTAGAGAAGGCACAAGAACATCTTCTCCATGATTATGTTGAATGGACAGGCCTGAGGCACATGCCAGACTCCTGGGACACTCTTCTGGCCTAACAACCAGGGGCAAACAGTCAGCTTTGGACAATGTGCACAGGTTCATCTTCATCACAAGAAAGGAGCAGAAATCCTATCTTATCAGGTCAAGGCTACTACAATGGAGGGGAGCTCCCTGACACACCCAGGTAGGTGAAGGGGACTACAGCCCCCCTGACTGCACATGAAAAGGCTCCCTGCTCTGCCCTTAAGAGCCTTGCTCCTATGTATACTCATGGACACAGCCACCACCAATCAATCCTGGGCAGTACCACCAGTATGCCGAGGGCATACCTGTTCTAACATGATGCTTTCTCAGCTATAGCAAGTGGCATAATATGTCGATTGCCTGTTGCCCTAGTGCAAACTCCAGTGCTGGGCACAGTGTTATGATGCTTGGGAATCAGCCCAGGACTGGGAAGTGTGCTTGGTCTCTTCAATGTCACCCAGAAAGGGGCCCAGCAATTTCTGGAACCAACCTGAGCAGATGACACCAGCGTCCTCCCCGTGGTTACAGTTGTGCGAGTTCCAGCCTTGGTGTGGGCAGCTCCACAGGTGGGACTCATGCCCTGAGCAGCGCACGTCGTCCAGGACAATTGGCCCTGAGCCCTGACCAAACTGGGCACTTCCCGGAGCTGACTTGGCCAAACCACAGCCCAGTTGCTTGCACACCACATTGGCATTGTCGATGTCCCAATTGTCATCACACACAGTCCCCCAGGAGCCTTTGTAGAGAACCTCCACCCGGCCCTGACAACGGTCACCTCCGTTCACCAGCCTCAGGTCCAAAGTGTCTTCTATCCCGAGCCCTGGAGATGGCACAAGAACGCCTCCTCTGTGACTATGTTGAGCCACCAGGCCTAAGGCAGGTTTCAAACTCTGGAATACCATCTTGGCCTAATTACCTGGGTGTGATGGTCAGCTTGGGACACATGTAGAGAATCATCTTCACCAAAACAAAGAAGCACAGATGCCCTTCCCACAAAATCAAAGCTGTTCCAATTAAGGGCATTACCCATGACCACCCCCAGTGCTGAGTGGGATGCCACCCTTACCCTACTCAATAAGGCCCCCTGCTCTGTCCTAAGGAAGCTTGATCCTGTGTCTGAACACAGGGCCCAGCCACCACAAGTCTGATTTCCAGCAATCCCAGGAGGATGCTGAGGACTCACCTCTTCTAACCAAGAAGCTGTCAGCTACATCAGGTGACATAATATCTTTAGTTTAAGCTGCCCTAGTGCAAACTCCAGTGCCAGGTACAATATCCTGATGCTTGGGAATTAGCCCAGGACTAGGAAGTGTGCTTGGTCTCTGCAATGTCACGCAATAGGGGTTCAGTGAAGTCTGAGGCCCACCTGAGCAGATGACACCAGCGTCCTCCCCATGGTTACAATTGTGAGAGTTCCAGCCTCCATGTGGGCAGCTCCACAGGTAGGACTCATGCCCTGAGCATCCCACGTTGTCTAGGAGAATTGGCCCTGAGGCCTGGCCAAACCGGGCACTTCCAGGAGCCGACACGGATGAGCCACAGCCCAGCTGCCTGCACACCACATTGGCATCATTGAGGTCCCAGTCGTCATCACACACGGTCCCCCAGGAGCCTCGGTAGAGAACCTCCACCCGGCCCTGACACCGGTCACTCCCATTCACCAGCCTCAGTGCCAAACTCGATTCAGTCTCAAACCCTAGAGAGGGCAGAAGAATAACTCCTTCATGACTATGTTGAGGTGCCAGGCTGAGGCATGTTCCACATTCTTGGGACACTGTCTTGAACTAACAACTGATGGGAAACATTCATCTTTGAACATGTGTAGGGATTGTCTTCATCATAGGAAAGGAGAAGAGATATCCTATCTCATCAGGTCAAGGCTGCTCCAATGAAGGGGAGCACCCAGGACTACCCCCAGGGAAGTGAGTGGGACTGTCACCCTGACTGAACATGAAAGGCTCTGTGGTTTGCCCTCCAAAAGCTTGATCTTGTGTATAATCACTGGCTCATAGCATCCACCACTCTGATTCCCTGTAATCCCAGCTGGATGCTGAGGACTCACTATTCTAACCAAGATGCTCTCAGCTATAGCCAGTGACATAATATCTTGGTTGGAGCTGCTCCGGCACAAACTTTATTGCTGGGCACAGCATCATGAGGCTTGGGAATTAGCCCAGGACTGGGAAGTGTGCTTCGTCTCTGTGATGTCACCCACTAGGTGTTCAGTGATGAGTGAGGCCCACCTGAGCAGATGACACCAGCATCCTCCCCGTGGTTACAATTGTGCAAGTTCCAGCCTCGGTGGGGGCAGCTCCACAGGTGGGACTCACTTCCTGAGCAGCGCACGTCATCCAGGACAATTGGCCCTGAGCCCTGATCAAACCGGGCACTTCCAGGAGCCGACATGGCTGAGCCACAGCCCAGCTGCCTGCATACCACGTTGGCATTGTTGATGTCCCAATCATCATCACACACGGTGCCCCAGGAGCCTTGGTACAGAACCTCCAACCGGCCCTGACACTGGTCAACTCCATTCACCAATCTCAGGGCATAATTCCCTTCAGTCCCGTATCCTAGGGAAGGCAAAAGAACAGCTCTTTTATGACTGTGTTGAGCTGCCAGGGCTCTGGACCATGCCAGACTCCTGGGACCCACTCCTGGCCTCACCACTGGGGGACAAACAGTCAGTTTTGGACTCATGTTAGAGGTTCAACTGCATCACAAGAAGTAAGCAGTGTTGTCCTTCTCACCAGGTTAAGGCTGTTCCCATGGAGGGGAGCTCCTTTGACCACCCCCATGGTGTTGAGAGGGATGCCACATGACCCCCAGGAAAAGGCTCCCTGCTCAGTCCTCAGGAGGCTTGATCCTGTGTATGATCATGGGGCACAGTCCCCACCAACCTAATGTCCAGCAATCCCAGAAGGATGCTGAGGACTCACTATTCTAACCAAGATGCTTTCTTAGCTATACCATGTGACATAATATCTTGGGTGTCAGCAGTCTTAAGGCAGTCTCCAGTCCTGGGCACAGCATTATGATGTTTTGGAATTATTCCAGGACTGGGAAGTGTGTTTGGTCCTTGCAATGTTACCTACTAGGTATCCTGAGATGTCTGAGGCCCACCTGAGCAGATGACACCAGCGTCCTCCCCGTGGTTGCAGTTGTGCGAGTTCCAGCCTCGGTGTGAGCAGCTCCACAGGTAGGACTCGTGCCCTGAGCAGCGCACATCATCCAGGACAATGGGCCCCGAGCCCTGACCGAAGCGGGCACTTCCCGGAGCCCATGTGGCTGAGCCACAGCCCAGCTGCCTGCACACCACGTTGGCATCGTTGAGGTCCCAATCATCATCACACACGGTCCCCCAGGGGCCATTGTAGAGAACCTCCACCCGGCCCTGACACCGGTCACTTCCATTCACCAGCCTCAGGTCCAATGTCTCTTGGATCCTGAATCCTAGAGACAGCAGAAAAATACCTCCTCAATGACTATGTTGAGCTGTCAGGCCTGAGGTATACTCCAGGCACTTGGGGCACCTTCCTGGCCTAACCACATGGGGAAACAGTCAGCTTTGGGTATGTACAGAGGTTCATCTTTATCACAGGAAAGGCATAGAGATGTCATGTTACAGCAGATCAAGGCTGCTCCGATGTAGGGAGTACCCATGACGGACCCCAGGCAGGTGAGGGGGACTCCCAGTCCCACCCCTCATGCAGCGACTTTATTCCATCCTTAGGTGTAGTTATAGCATGCCTCTTATATGTTCCTCTTGAGGGCTCATGCTTGAGGCCATTTAGAGTGTTTCATATAGCAAAGTTCCCTAAATGTATCTCTAACTGGGCTTCACTATGAGCATGTGTTTAATCAGAGTTCTTCATGGTGAAATTACAGTGACCTCCCTCCAACTAAAGCTACTAGAAATTTAGGGGGAAGAAAATGTTCCTCGGGTTGCTATCCAGAGTGTCTCAAGACCATCCACGTGTTTCATTTCTTGGTAGACTGTGGGCAGGACCTCAATTTCCTGCCATTTTCCATGTGTCCCATGACCACCCCGTAATGGAGAGAACTCTGATGAGACCTGCCTGTCTTGAGAGCAGCCCAGACATTTATCTGGGGATCTGTTTTTGGAGAGCATTTCGCACATGCCCCTTCTAATCCACATTCAGGTCTGTGGGGCTAAGGTGACTGGGGCCAGCACAACATTGAAGAGATGACCGAGCTGGCCCCCCTGTAGTCTTGAAATTGATCTCTGTGGTCTCTGACCCAAAGCACACAGAGCTGTGGAAACCCCTGACTCCTCCCCACCCACTGGGACATGGACAACAAAGGAGGCTACCACCCAAGCTAAGTCCTCTGTCTCACGAGAGATCTCCCTTTGCACTGCATGCTTACAGCATTCCCTCTCACCCTACCCCTAACGTTCTCCTGTGTGAGAGGCAAACCCATGGTATGCTCGGTATCATGACCTGCAGAGAAGGACCCACAGAAAATTGTTCATTGCCTATTGAAGAAGTAGTCTTGATATTTTTTGTAGTTTTCTCTGCTATAGATTGTAGAACAGAAAAGAAACAGAAAATATAGTTGGGTCTCCTCTGAGAAGATTCAAGGTTTGAATGCAAACTTGAATCTGGTACAGAAATGTCATTTCTCAACTGGATTTTGTCTTCCTGTGTGACTTTGAGAAAGTCAACAAACCCATCTAGCCTTGAGTTCTTTCCCTTTAAAAGGTGATTTGGGCC